>NW_012114455.1:6998661-6999107 GCF_000951035.1 Colobus angolensis palliatus | reverse complement strand
CCTTACAGGAGCTCCTGAAGGAAGCACTCAACATGGAAAAGAACAACCAGTACCAACCACTGCAAAAACATGCCAAATTGTAAAGATCATCAATGCTAGGAAGAAACTGCATCAACTAATGGGCAAAATAACCAGCTGACATAATGCGAGGATAAAATTCACACATAACAACATTAACCTTACATGTAAATGGGCTAAATGCCTCAATTAAAAGACACAGTCTGGCAAATTGGGTAAAGAGTCAAGACCCATCAGTGTGCTGTATTCAGTAGACCCATTTCACGTGCAGAGACACACATAGGCTCAAAATTAAGGGATGGAAGAAGATCTACCAAGCAAGTGGAAAGAAAATCAAAAGCCGGGGTTGCAATATTAGTCTCTGATAAAACAGACTTTAAACCAACAAAGATCAAAGGAGACAAAGGAAGCCATTACATAATGATAAA
>NW_012114455.1:6987684-6997708 GCF_000951035.1 Colobus angolensis palliatus | reverse complement strand
ACACTACCTGACTTCAAACTATAATATGAGGCTACAATAACCAAAACAGCATGGTACTGGTACCAAAACAGATATATAGACCAATGGAACAGAATAGAGGCCTCAGAAATAACACTACACATCTACAACCATCTGATCTTTCCATCTGATCTTTGACAAATCTGACAAAAACAAGAAAGGGGAAAAGGACTCCCTATTTAATAAATGGTGCTGGGAAACCTGACTAGCCATATGTAGAAAGCTGAGACTGGATCCCTTCCTTGCACCTTACACAAAAATTAATTCAAGATGGATTAGAGACTTAAATGTTAGACCTAAAATAATAAAAACTGTAGAAGAAATCCTAGGCAATACCATTCAGGACAAAGGCATGGGCAAGGACTTCATGACTAGAACACCAAAAGCAATGGCAACGAAAACCAAAATAGACAAATGGGATCTAATTAAACTAAAGAACTTCTGCACAGCGAAATAAACTACCATCAGAGTGATCAGGAAACCTATAGAATGGGAGAAAAATTTTGCAATCTACTGTCTGACAAAGGGCCAATATCTAGAATCTACAAAGAACTTAAACAAATTTACAAGAAAAAAACAACCCCATCAAAAAGTGGGCAAAGGATATGAACACACACTTCTCAAAAGAAGACACTTCTGCAGCCAACAGACACACGAAAAAATGCTCATCATCACTGGTCATCAGAGAAATGCAAATCAAAATCATGATGAGATACCATCTCACACCAGTTAGAATGGTGATCATTAAAAAGTCAGGAAACAACAGATGATGGAGAGGATGTGGAGAAATAAGGATGCTTTTACACTGTTGGTGGGAGTGTAAATTAGTTCAACCATTGTGGAAGACAGTGTGGCAATTCCTCAAGGATGTAGAACTAGAAATACCATTTGACCCAGAAATCCCATTACTGGGTATACACCCAAAGGATTATAAATCATGCTAGTATAAAGACACATGCACATGTATGTTTATTGTGGCACTATTCACAATAGCAAAGACTTGGAACCAACCCAAATGTCCATCAATGATAGACTGGATAAAGAACACGTGGCATATATACACCATGGAATACTATGCAGCCATAAAAAGGATGAGTTCATGTCCTTTGTAGGGACATGGATGCAGCTGGAAACCACCATTCCGAGCAAACTATCACAAGGATAGAAAACCAAACACTGCATGTTCTCACTCATAGGTGGGAGTTAAACAATGAGATCACTTGGACACAGGGCAAGGAACATCACACCCCAGGGCCTATCATGGGGTGGGGGGTAGGGGGAGGGTGGCATTAGGAGAAATACCTAATGTAGATGACGAGTTAATGGGTGCAGCACACCAACATGGCACATGTATACATATGTAACAAACCTGCACATTGTGCACATGTACCCTAGAACTTAAGGTGTAATTTTTAAAAAAGTCTGTATCAAGACATTGTATACCTAAGGAAACTCCAAAATAACAGGGATACAAAGAGTGGCCTAATATCTTCCTAAAGAAAAAAATATCTAGAACTCATACAAAGATGTAGGAATCAGAGTGGCATGTTTCTAAAGAGCCACCATGGAAGTTAGAAAATATAGAGGACGTTCTGAAGGAAAACTACTCTGAGGTGAAAATTCTATACCCAACCAAACTAACAGTCATGTGTGAAGCAAGTTGCTTACAGTTTCCTCAAGAAGTAACTGAAAAGTGCACTCTTCCAAAACATAAGAGGAATTTAAAATAATAATAATAAATAAATAAAAAGTCATGAGGCCCTGGAGGCAGGGATTCCAAAATAGGAGAGAGGCCTGGATAATGGTGATGGGAGCTCCAGATGGCAGGAGGAAAATGGGAAAACTGGGGTGAGAAAATAGACATACACAGAAAATACGTAACTCCAGGAAAAACAGAATGTTGTATAGGAAAGTCAATGTAATTATAAATCACTTGGTTTTATTTGCATTAATATTTATAATTTGAATACTGACAATTGATTCAAAGAATAATTGTCATGTAAAACTGTGTATTAGGAAAATGGAAGAAGTAAACGTGATGGGAGAGGTTTAAGAATGCTAAATCTTCATGTTTTGTAGTAGATGAATGTCCAAAATTAATTTATGAAGTAACTCTATAAGCATGTTACTGAGAAATCTGGAGGTAAATATCCAAATAAACAGGTGAGAGCTAAAAATGGTTGCCTTTGGAGAATGGAATTCTTGGATGAGGAGAGTAAAGTCCATTTTCTTTTGAAAATTACACTTGTAGTACTATTGATATTTAATTATTTTCACAAAAAATATATGATTTTTTAAGTTTCACACTTGAGGTCCTCTCCCCCCAGCCCCACTGTACTGTGTCTCAGTTGTCCTAACCATGTGGTCTTGAACAGTTCATTAACCACACTTAACCAGGCGGGGTTGATCTTTGTCATCTCAGGTTAACGATCTCTTCCTCAAAGGCGTCTTCCCCGACATCCTCCAATGTAAAGATCCTCTGTCAGTTTCTCACACAGAAACTTGTTCTCCTGAGCACCCATCACAGTTTGTAATGAGATAATTATTTACTTAATATCCATTTTCCTCACTAAACTATAGGGTCAATGAAGGGATAGGTCTTGTTGTCTGACGTCATTTCCTCAGGGACTGGCAGAGAATAAAGAACGAATGAGCTTGCCTACCTCCAACCCCTTCTCAAGAACCATCTTTCCACGTCAACAGTGGCATTCTCTTCTTAGGGAGGAATGCAGCACTCCCCCTGTCTGCGATTTTGCTATTAATGGTAAGAATTCACCCAGGACAAAGATGAGGTCTTGGAAAAGGAGAGGGCTAAATCTTCCCTCCATTTGAGGTAGGTTCAAAACCTCCTGCACTCATTAAATATTGTTTTAATTCATCAAATAGGAATTATCAAACATAAGGATGTTTCATTCTTTTATACCTTTTATCATCCCTCCCTCTACCACTCCAAACGGGGAAGTCTGAGTGGTGGTTAGGTGTGGGGGAATGTCTGATGGGGAGGGGTAGGGAGTGGGATTCTTTGCTGAACTACGTGGAAATTCCCTGGGAGCTGGGTTGGGGTAACAATGAGACCCTCACCCAGTGGCTGAGACTTTAGGAGATGCACGCTTGGCTCCAGGCTCTGTGTAACCTTGAGAGGGTCACCTCTCCATCTGTGATATGGGCATAGAAACCAAAATTACTTTCTCCAGATCCAGGGTGGTTGTGAACATCAGATGAGATGGTAAATATTTACTGCAATCATGAGTGATGTTGGGCCAGCCACACGGACAGCTGGGGATGGCTCATGAGCACAAGAGTCTCTGCTGCCCAGAGCTCCTGGCTTGTGGAGGGAAGCAGAGAAGCAGATCACTGGCCTGGGCTACTCTCTTATCCTGAGTTGCAGAGGTGGGCGTTGGGTGAGAGGACAACTTGGCGTTCTGCCTAGTGATTCTGGCATCTTGAGGATGTGCTTAGTGGTATCTTTTTATCTCATCATCTACCTGTCATCTTGTCCACCCACCAACTCAACTAAGTGTAAGTATGTGAGGGGTCTAGGGAGGGAAATAGTTCAGCCAGGAAGAGAACACCAAGGACAAGTGCCGTCACCAGAGAAGCAGCCCTCACAATGCCGAGTACATTCCCCTCAGGCATCCTTTCTGCTTTCCTCTCCTCTCCCACTGCCCACAAGACACCCAAATGAGAGATGCACACGACCAGGGAATGATTCCCGCCCGTGAAAGCTGCAATCCTGAATTTGGCTGAAGGGTGGCTATAAAAATAGACAGGTACCACTGATAAACAGCCAAAGGCAAACCTCATCAAGACTGTGAGGATTTTGCAGGTCTCTGCGACACTGTGTGGAACGGCTGCAAATCAAGCTAATATGAATCACCATAGCATATCTCCCTACAGCTTGCAGGAGACTGCAGTCCCTCGGGGGATAGCCTGGTGGGTGGGGAAGATACCAACTATGATCCAGCAACAAGTTTGGGGCCTGTGGGGAGACAGGCTATTAGGGCAGCAGACTACAGAATGCTGCCAGGAGAGAGCATTCAGGAAAAGCAGGTCATTGAGGCTGTGTGGCCCAGAAAGGTCCCGGCTGCTGTAGCCTGCAGGGAGACCCTCCAACAGAGGAAAACAGGCACGACCCGTGGTGGGGGGCAGAGGACCTGTCAGCCCTGCTGGAGCCCTGTGATAAGGTACAGGACAGGCGCCAGGGCTCAGGAAGAAGCAGGGAGTGCCCCTAAACACGACACAACTTTCAGGGTGAACTTGCCTCTTCCCTTTGTGTAATCAGTCTGGATCTTTGCCCACTGTCACTCTCTCATTGCTCAAGGCTTCCTCTCGTTTTCCTGACCACAGCTGTATGTTTTATAGCGTGGGCCAGGAGAAAAAGCTGTGGATTCCAGTCCTTATTCTGCTATTAATGGACTTGAAACTTGGAGACAGCAAGTCCTCATACCTGCCTGGGTCTCAGGTGTGTTGCCATCACAGCCGTCCATACACCTTCCCATCTTAGACCTTCTGCTCTTCAGTCATTCCGGGTTCTTCCTTTCACCCACCTCGCACCACCCCCAACCCTGGAACTGTTTGTATGGATAACTCTTGTCATAGTTTAAAAATATAATTTTCTCAAAGAACTACCTATGCCCTTACACATGGTTAGGACCCTTGTATAATCCTTAAGCATGTTGTATTTTTGTTTTTTTTCAATTATTACAGTGTTCATTAAATAATCCTGTATGGCCAATTCCTGCCTGGCTACAGTCTCTGTGAGTGAACGTGGTTGACTCTGCCACATCCTAGCACCCAGCACAGTGACAGGCACTCCACAAATAGGCATTTAATGAATGAGTAAAGGCCAGCAAATAGCTTTGGAGCACAATTTAAGTGCTTCGTTCTACACTAGGTAACAGGAGTATACGGAACAAGATACAGTTCCTGTCCTAAAACTCCAATAATATTTGGGACAGACTAAGAAGTAAACCAACAATGACAATGTCAGTGCCATAATAAGGGTAAGATCAGAGTGCCTTGGGACACATCTGAAGGAAATGCAAAAGCTATTTCAGGGGACCAGGAAAGGTTTATGGTATGAATTCATGATTGCATTATAAATCCTACTGAATATGCACATTAGCACAATCCTGTGTGAGCAGAAAACCCTAGTGATATGGAGACAAGACAAAAATGCATTCTTTGTCATTTATTTGCACGAGAGACCCCCAGTTGGATGTGTTCAAATAGCATATATGGGAACACCAGAGCTGTCAATTTAAGTGGTTCTGGTGTTCTCCCATATTTTCATTTGTTTCCATACTCCTATGTGAAATATGTGGCTATTTATTTGTGTGTCATTTTTTGTCTTTATTATTCATTTTTTTTTCCCCAAGCATCATTATCATTAGCATCACAGATGATTACTCTAAAAAGTAATGGCACTCAAATCTGGGTTCCTAAATGACTGTGAAAACAGGGCAGTCACTGAGTTCTTGCAACAACCTTGTAGAGTAAGTATCTTGTCCCTATTTACAAACAGAACTCTGAGGCTGGCCGGGGGCTCCTTGCTCACACCGTGAAGAAAGGGAGAACCTGGTTGTTCTCCCCATTTCTCCCATGCTCTTTGAACTCTTTCACAAGGCAGCTACCTCTCCTTTGGCATCCCTCTCCTGAGAGGCTTAGGGAATCACAATGCTCATTTTCAGTTGTTCTTGTCACCATCCCTCAATCCCTTAAAAATCAGACACAAAGCGTCACCACCTTCCAGGTTCTCAGGTGAGGGCTCTGTGGTAGAACCCCATATTTCTTTATGACTCACCTAGTCTGGAGCAGAATTTCTTTATTTATTTTGAGTCAGAGTCTCACTCTGTCACCCAGGCTGGAGTGCAGTGGTGTGACCTCGGCTTACTGTAACCTCCACCTCTTGGGTTCCAACAATTCTCCTGCTTCAGGCTTCCAAGTAGTTGGGATGATAGGTGCCCACCACCACACCTGGCTAATTTTTTTGTTTTTCTGTAATTTCAGTAGAGATGGGGTTTCACCATGTGGGCCTTGCTGATCTCGAACTCCTGACCTCAAGTGATCCACCCGCCTCAGCCTCCCAAAGTGCTGGGATTACAGGCGGGAGCCATCACCCCCAGAAATTATTTCTAACCCAAGCATTTATTCAACTATCAGGCCAGGATTTTTTGAGGCTCTACTATGTGTCAGAAATTGTGCTAAGACGTTGAAATGATACAAAGGTTAAAGTATTAATTTCTTCCTGTTCTTTCCTCAAGTCTAGGGGTTGAAGACAAATGTGTCACACACAGTGTGACACACAGAGGGGGAAGCATGTCGTGTGGGAGTACGCACGAGGAGGTGGCCAGATCCATCGAGGAGAATAGAGAGGGCATGCAAGAGGGCTGCCATCCAAGGCAGGTCTCATAGGATAAGGCACTGAGGGCATGGAAGTGGAAAGAGGCCACACATGGTAGATCTGTTTAGATAAATCAATAAGTAGGGAGGAAATATGCAAGCGTAGAAAACTGGACGAGGTTGGATGCAGGTGCAGCCTGGAAAGGCAGGTTTGGTCAACTTACAGTGATCTTCATGTGCTCAGCTAAGAAGTGCAAACTTCCACTGAATAAGGAGGTGGGCAGAGAGAAAAGCGACAAGCGTACCAACAGTTTCAGCTTGGGCTGCCAGGTGGATGAGATGCTATTGATCCCAATAATAACATCGGGGGAAGAAGGTTTGGGAATATGGTTTTCTACATACTGAGTGTGAGAGGCCTCTTGCATATTCAAGTCTACATGTTTAATGGGTAGGGGGAAATATGAACCTAGATCCCAGGGAAGAGATCTGGTGAAAGATATAAATTTCAGAGTCATCTTTGTGAAACTGGGAGTAGAAGTCATGCAATGAAGAGATCACCCAGCTGGTATGTAGACATGTAAAAGAGAGACAAGGATGAAACCTCAACAAACATCGATATTAACTCAGAGAAAAGAAGAAAAGCAAACATGGGTTTTCACGGAGTCAGAAGGAGGAGTGGAGGAGTGTAGCAACCTGGGGTTCAAGATTGCAAAGCACTTCAAGGATGGAGGCCCATCAGGTCAACCCTTCAAAGCAACTGTGTTGAAGAAATGAAACAATGAGTCAATGGTAAGGTCATGGTTGACCTTGACACATGTCCTGATGGAAGCTGCCTTGCAATGAACTGTGTAATACATGATAACTGAAGAGTTGGAGACCCACTTTCAAGAAGTTTAGCTGAGACACCAGGCGAAGTGGGAAGTGCAGGCAGAACACCGAGGGACAGGAGGCATTAAGGGAGGCCCAGTCTCATTTACTGGGAAATGGGAATTTTAACTTTTATTTAGAATGTTTTCAGATTTGTCCACCCTGTGAGGTAAATCCTGTCATGGTTTTCCAGAAAGTATAGAGTTCAAGGGGTCTTATTAAGAAGAGGTATTGGTCATTTTCCTCTTCCTTGTCCCTGGATCAGAGAAGGTAAACTGAGAAGCTGTATTTTTTTTCTCAGCACAAATACACTGGTTAGAGAAGCTGTCATTTTTAAGACATTCTGACTTACCTACTAGATGTTTTCACAGTTAATGCCTAAAGATTCAGATTTTTTACCCCAGACTTTATTTGATTTTACTTCAGGGAATATGGTACGGTCTTTCTTACAATTCTACACATCCACAGAAAAAGCATCCCTGAATTGGATACCTTGATATCTCAGGTGCTGGTCTTCTGCTTCTGGACTGGACAGCCGCAGCGAGATGGCTGCTACCTCTCATTGCGTCCCAGATGTAACCTGACTCAGGAAAGCTACATATGTAGTTAATTCAAGGTCAGCATCTTTCTCCTTCCTGGCAAGCCGCTGACCACCAGAACCATTGCCCTCCTGCCCTCTCTGCCTCTGAAGGTCAAAGGGGTAAAGACCAACTTGGGGGAAGATAATAGAGTGACAGCATCTCATAAAAGAGAGATCTAAGGCTGGAGAGAAAGTCTGCTGGTTGGGTGAGGTGCTTCTGTGAATAGGGGAGGAGGAATGTTGACCCGGTGAACTCAATTTACTCCACTGCTTTACGCTTAAGAAAATATGCCAGCTCTTCCTCCGCCTTTTGTGCCCCCAAGAAAGCCCAATGGCCGCCGCTCTCTGCAACCTGCCACTTGCCTGCTAATTTAGCGGTTGAGCAGAAGTTCGGGCTCTGACAGGTGGGCCTTCTGACAAGAGCAGAATGGATATCAGGGTCTCTGGCCTTTGGGTCCTGATTTCATTTCAGATTAAGAGGTGCTGAAATGCAGCAATCGATAACTCAGCTCTTTTGTTTGCTTGTTTTTTCCAAGTCCCCAAAGAGATTAGATCTGATTTCGCAGACCTTTAGCAAATTTAATTGTTTTTTATTCACAGTCGCTCAGTACAGCTTCTTAGAGGCAGGTAGCAGAGGAATTCTCCGCTGCATACGGGGCTCCTTTAAGCTAAAAGCAGGCTTCCTTGGGTGTGCAGAGGAGCCGAGGGTTGTGCCCTTGTGGGGATGCACTGGCTTCCCACAGCTCTTAACCCCTGTGCAGCCGCCCTTCCCACCACTGTCCTGGAGCAGGATTTCTGTCCGCCTCAACTCAAGGAGTCCACAAAGAAATGTGTATATGGAATCAGGGATGTACATTCTCAGTTCCCAGACTTCTTCCTGACACCCAGATTATGGCCACTAGGAGTCTTCAGGAAGGTTGAGAAGAATCTGAAGGGAAAGATGACCTCTTGGCCTAAAAAGGACAAGGAACTTGAAGCATATGCCCCAAAGACCCCCCAGGCCCTCAGTGATGCCTCCCAAAATGGGACACTGGCAACCTCCCAGCAGTCGTGGCCATTGGTCACCACCTCCAGAAAGCATCTCCACCACTATCAGCCTTGTGTCTCGCCTGGTGAGAGTCCAAGCTTTCTGCACACATTACTGGCTATGTTAACAAGTCTTGACTATTTTACTGTCTTCCTCAACACAACTCTACTATTGCCCAGGAAGATAACAGTTGCAAATAACTTTTCTGTTCCTCCCAAGAACTTACTGAAAGACCCATTAAGCTACCAAAACAGAAAAAAAATTAAAGGACAGTTTCTACCCCAAAACTCTTTATATCCAGCGAGCCTAGATGATTACATCATGATTCCTATAGATACTGATCAGCCCCCTCCCTAGCTCCTGCATTGACAGACTTGCCTTAAATCAGGCTTCAAAATCTCCTAAGTGGTCCTGCTTTGCCCTTCTCCTTCGAGGCACTACTGACACTATGCAGGTGTGGGGCTTTCCTTGGTGCCAGAAACCACGAACTTGACTGTGTCTTATCAACATGTTGTTTTCGTGATTGTGGAGGCTAGCCAATATTCGACCCTGGTTTCAGGGAAGTCTTTGGACTCTTTCCTCTCTCAGAGTTCTAAGTTCTCCTTATCATGTTGTTGGCCTTTTAATGTGTATATTATTTACTTCAGTGTATTTGAGCCTTAACATCAAAGAGCTGCTATTGATTGAGGCGTCTGTAGCCAAACTGTTTAAATGTGAGGGTATGTAACTCTCAGCAGGAGCTACAGGACGTTTTTTTGGGAAACTGTAGCCTCAGATTGCACAGAACCTTGCACATAAGTTACTTCATTTAAATTATTTCTCAGCCCTCCTAAACCAAACACAAACAAACACACAAAAACCCCAAGAGGTATCAAATATCACATTAAAAATGAGACAACTAGCTGTGTGGAGGCTAGCACCTGTAATCTCAGCACTTTGGGAGGCCAAGGCAGGTGGATCACTTGAGGTCAGGTGTTCAAAACCAGCCTGGCCAACATGATAAAACCCTGTCTCCACTAAAAATACAAAAAGATTAGCCAGGCGTGGTGGCAGGTGCCTGTAATCCCAGCTACTTGGGAAGCTGATGCAGGAAATTGCTTGAATGCAGGAGGTGGAGGTTTCAGTGAGCCAAGATCGAGCCACTGCCTTCCAACCTGGGTGACAGAGGGAGACTCTGTCTCAAAAAAAAA
>NW_012114455.1:6919044-6987419 GCF_000951035.1 Colobus angolensis palliatus | reverse complement strand
TCAGTCCAGTGATCTTAACAACAAAGTGCACTTAATTTGATATGACAAACATATGAAGAATAAGAAGTTTTAAAAAATAATGAAGCAGGCCAGGCGCGGTGGCTCACTCTTGTAATCCTAGCACTTTGGGAGGCCGAAACAGGAGGATCACGAGGTCAGGAGATCGAGACCATCTTGGCTAACATGGTGAAACCCCCATCTCTACTAAAAAATACAAAACATTAGCCAGGCGTGGTGGCGGGTGTCTTAATCCCAGCTACTTGGGAGGCTGAGGCAGGAGAATGGCATGAACCCAGGAGGCGGACCTTGCAGTGAGCCGAGATCGCACCACTGCACTCCAGCCTGGGTGACAGAGCAAGACTCCATCTCAAAAAAAAAAAAAAGAAGAAGAAGAAAGAAAGAAATAAAAAATAACTAAGCGATTGCAAACTAGACAGTAACTTATCAGCATGCTCCTGCTGAGATAAACATGCTGCTTCACAGGTCACTCAGATACTCCAGGCATTTATCTGAAATAACTTGAGGAAGGTACATAACTCGGTTTGCCTGCCTGTCAAATGGGTCTAAGTGGTTCGTACATCCCTGAGAAACTGAAATTCAGCTGGTATAGTCTTTGCAATACAGAAGAGGCAAGGAAGAGACACAGATCCTGTCTCCAGTGCAGTGTGAGTGGCACTGAGATCCTGGCAGCCTCCACTCAGACCTGTATGCAAATACCTTAGCAGGACATAGGGATCCAATTGATTTCCCATCTGCTATTTTCTCTGTTTTTTTTCCTTTCTTTCCTTAAAGAAAGTGAGAGAGCAGAAATTCTTCCTATTCTGCATTAGTGCTTAATGTAATGGTGCAAGGCATTTTTCATTTATCATCATTACGTCAGTCAAAGAAACGCCTAATAATGTAAATGCAAGAAGAAAGCCATTAAGAGTTTATTTGCATGGCAGCTTTAAGCTCATTCTCCACTCGGGAGAGAGTGTGAGGTGGAAGTTAAATGCACAGGGTTACCTCCCTCACCAGCTGGTCAGGGGGGCACCCCTTATAGCCTCCTCCTAAGGAAGCCTCGGGGAGATGGAAACACCCTACTTCTGAGAAATGCGTGCTGGAAGGCAGAGTCTGGCTGCTGGTTTCACTGGAGGAACTGGAATTGCTGTCTACAATCCCCTTCCTAGATAAGAGGTGGACGGTGCTACACCCTGACCAACAATGCAGACAGAACCAGATACTTTATTATAGGCAAGTCGGTTTGGATTTGTTGACCTCCAGGCAGCCTGCCACTTTTGCGGATTCTGAGTTAACATCAGACAGCACTGATGGTCTGGGGGCTGCTAGCCTTTTCACGACTGTCAGCAACAAACATCTTTCTAGGCAAGCACCAAGCCCTTGAGTCGACTTTGTGCCCTCGGAAGCACCTCCCATGCTACCAGGTGCCAATAGAAAGAAGCTCAGCAACAATAACATGTTTTGCGTGAATGAATAAATGAACTACACATCCTAGTAGAGATCCTACAGGTCCACACCTTGAAACATTTTAACGACATCAGCCTCATTCTAGAAAACTTCAAAACTCAGAGAACCCAGGTATTTGGGGGGTGCCGAATCTTTACTATGAATGGATTCTCCTCTAACTCATCATAGCAGAACCAGAAAGGCACGGAATACGGAGGAAGAGAAAATTGAATTTAAATGCCTTATCAGACATTTGGTGAGAGCTTAGGAAACTTGTTTAATTTTCCAGAGCCTCAGTTTTCTCATCTATAAAGTGGTGCAATGGGTTACTCTAAGTAATAAATGAAAGGATGCAAAGCAGCACCTTTGAATCTGTAATAGGCATCCGTATAATCTAAGGATCTTGTTCAAATGCTGAATCTTGTTCAACTCTTGAGGTGGGGACTGAGAGTCTGCCTTTCTGAAAAGCTCCCATGTGATGAAAATGCTGGTAGTCCTGGCACCACACTTTGTGTAGCAAAAATGTAGGACATCTAATACAATTCCTGGCACATAATAAATGCTCAGCAAAAGTAGATCTTGTTATTGATTATTTTCTGTTTGCAGACTACTTCATTCATGGTTATAAACTAGAAACAAGAACAGGAAGATATATAGTCCCTGATCCGAAGCTGATTATTCCTTCAATATTCAACAACTATTTAAAATTTAGAAGGAAAAATAAATCTCACATGTAAAATGCATCAAATAAGCAAGTGGATTTGAAGTGTAGGAGGAAAGAGTAAAATTAGCCATCTGCAATGACTTCCTGCATGCTGACGTCTTGATTTATACTGGTATACATTCCTTGGAAGGGCGGGAGAGGGAAAAGTGCTCTTATACAATTTCCTGCCCAGATAGTTGTCCAGGAGTGCTCAGGTTCTGTATGATCTGGAGCGGGGAGGATGGCCCAATTTACTTTGAAAGATGCTTGTTAATTTGGAGGATTCTGAGATTTGCCCAAGAAATTTGTCACAGAGCCGATTCCAGAAGGACTTTGCCGCTTCTGATTTTCTACTTAATTTGCACCTGATCAAAAACTAATGGCTCTCTTAAAGACTTAGGTATGTGACATACATTTCTCAATCTAACACTGACTTCCAAGCACCTGGTTCCAGTGGTAATATTCTGTAATAGGACTGAAGGTGGGAAACCTTGTGGGGAGGAGATACACATTCAGACCCCAGCGAGGGTGTGATGGAGAATCTGGCAGAGGAGGAAGAAGGCAGGCAGCAGATTGAAGTTGGCCAGGCATCAAGTTCTGAAATATTCTGAAACATTCAAATGTGACTGTTCTCAGATGTCCCAGCTATCCCTGCAAGAGCCTATCAGAATCCTGAGCTCTCCTGGGCTCAGACAAAATAAACCACACCCCTTCCCTTCCTCCATCAGGCAAAGTAGGCGGGATGACTACACCAAGTTAACTACGTTGTGGACAAAATGCGGGGCTCACATTTGAACTTGCAAATTCTCAGTGTTATTCCATCCATGATTTTTCACAGGCTTGTGCTCCTGACCACAGCCTACTCACAGGACATCGGAACCGTTAATATCTCCAGAGAGCATGTAAATCCCCCAGTAATTATGGAAGTAAAATGTATTTACAGGCACAACCCTTATTAGCAAGCAGCCACCATAACAAAGTTATGAGGAAAAGGAAAATCCTCATGTGTATTCATAAGGAGAAGAAAAAAGCTAACCCCAAATAATCACAATGCTAAATATGCATCTCCCTAGGCTAAGGTGGGTAGTTCTTAATAAAGATATGTAGTTTAGTCAGCAGTTGCTTTGTTTAAAAGTCGAGGTGGAGCATGGGAAGCATGAACCAGGTAGGATATAGGAGAGAGTTCTGAGAAAGGGAGAGTCTAAATCTTGACCCATGTCACCTCCCTGTCATCTCCTCCGTGGGCCCTTAGGGAAACCAGCTGGAACTGCATATGCAGTAGCTTCCTATAAATGAGTCCTAATTAAGCCCCTGTTCCGGGAGGCCTTTCTGGAGGGTTATCAGATCATTAGTCTTGGTATCAAAAAAAGAGTCTATGTGGGAAAAGGTCAGAGGATCCAAAGGAACCTTCAGCATCCCTCCGATGCCTCCTCTTCCTGCAGGCAGGGCTACATACTGGCCTCCAGGCAGGAGAAGGGCCGTGCGCAGTTGGGATTGGAAATCTTCCTTAGATGGCTCTGTCCTCTCTTGCACAGGTGAACCCTGTTGCTTCACAGAAAAAATATTAGCCAAGGGCTTTTGGTCATCCAGGGCAGGAAGCATGAGAGTCAGCCATTCCCTCGGCTCCGGGGGAGGAGGCGAGTTGCAGCCAGATACAGGGCATGCTGATCTCAGGGCAAATGCATGATTTCTTGAAGTAAAGTTGCAGTTAATAAGATGGCATGCTTCTCCCTCCGGGTCGAATTCTCTTCAAGCTTCTAGCACATCTCACACTCGCAGGGACCTGCGTGCTGGGCTCCAGGTCTAAGGGTAGACACTTCATTTGCTCAGGATAAAGAGACTGGAGAAAGAGAAGAGAGGGAAAAGGAGAAAGGCCAAGGCCAGGGAATGGGTGTGAAGCTCCAGGGTGTGGCCTGCGTGGAGCAGAGGAGGCATTCCATTATGGAGGAAAACCAGACCAGGCATTCCCCAGCAAATGCTGGTTCTAAAGACATGAGACTCACCATTGTTCCCTAGACGGACTAAAATGGACTTTCATAAAAAATGAGGAAGAAACAAAACAAATGTATTTTTTGTTTGTTTTTCTTTTTTTCTTTTCTTTTTTGAGACAGTGTCTTGCTCTGTCGCCCAGGCTGGAGTGCAATGGCCTGATCTCGGCTCGCTGCAACCTCCGCCTCACGGGTTCAGGCGATTCTCCTGCCTCAGCCTCCTGAATAGCTGGGACTACAGGTGCCCAAGACCATGCCTGGCTAATTTCTATAGTTTTAATAGAGACGGGGTTTCACCATGTTGGCCAGGATGGTCTTGATCTCTTGACCTTGCGATCCACCCGCCTCAGCCTCCCAAAGTGCTGGGATTACAGGCGTGAGCCACCCGCCTGGCCTGCTTTCCTTGGTTAAGTCTCCCGAGCCCACCCAATTCCAGAAGCCCAAGGCTTGAATTCCATCAATGGCTGCTCTGCAGAAGGGAGAGAGCCAGGGATGCATAGGGATGGAAGTCAGTCTCCAGCTCCCAGTGGGTCTAGAACGTGGAGGTTTGGGGGTGAAGAGAAAGATCTTGCCAGTGAAGTGGGCCTTGAGCCTCCACAATGTACTCAGCATTGCTGTTTATGTTAGTTTCCTGTTGCTGCTATAACAGATCACCGTAGACTTAGTGGCCTCAAACAACATAAATCTATGACCTTACAGTTCTGAAATGCTGAGTCTCAAAGCAGTCTTCCTAGGCTAAGGTCAAGGTGCTGCAGGGCTGGTTCTTCCTGCAGGTTCTAGAGGAGTCTGTTTCCTCCTTTTTCTCAGCCTCTAGAGGCTGCCTGCTTGCTTTGTCTCATGGCCCCTCATTGCATCTGTCCAACCTCTTTCTCCCATCATCATGTCTCCTGTTCCTGCCTTTGACTTATAAGGACCTTTGCCATTGCATCAGGTTCATCTGGATAATCCAAGATAACTCCCCATCTGAGGATTCTTAACCACATCAGCAAAGTCCCTTTCTCCATAGGCGGCATCTTGTTTGCAGGTCTCAGAGACTAGGGCCTAGACACCCTTAGGGACGAATGGTCCCTCATTATCCAGCCTACTATACCATCACTTATGAAATGCCATTGAGCAATTGCTACGTGACAGCAGGACACGGTGCCTGGTGCTGATCACCTGACCCCAACAACCAAAGGAAGGGGCAGGTTGGTGACGGCTGCCTAGCAGAATCTTCCCACAGCATTCTCGGGCATAGACGGCTCAGGCTGAGTGCTCCAGAAATGGTGGGCAGCCAACTCTGTCCCCATTCACTCCAGTCTAAACCACCAGCATTTCTCACCTTATTCAACTGTAATGGCCTCCCCATATTTGCTACTGCCCTCCTCCAATTTCCTCCAGACATAGTAGCTCAAAGAATCCTTTATACCTCCATCCTTCCCTCCAGTGTCTTGCCATTGCACTTAAAATAAAATCCAACTTTTTATTATGGCCTTCAACCCCCTACATGATGTGGCTTCTGTCCCCTTCCCTTTTATTCCATTTCACTCTTTCCCTCACCTACCCAGCCCAGCCACGATGGCTTCTTTCAGTCCCTTGAAACATGCTGAGCTATTCCCCCACCTCACTGCCTCCTCTCATTCTGCTCCCTCTGCCTGAAATGCTCTTCTGTCTGCTCTTTTCATCCCTGGTCCCTTCTCATCCTTCAGGCCTCAGCCTACGTGTCCTGCCTCCAGAAGTCCTTCTCTGGATCATTCTACTATGGAAACCTCCCTCTACCCCTGTCTTATTCTCCATTATTTCATCATGCGCACTGTCGTAGTACTCACCAATTTACTTGCACCTAATAACAGATTTTCATACACATATAAGGCAAGAAAATCAGACAAATAATTTACCAGCAGTTTAGCTGTTCTCTCTAAGACTGAAGACTAGACTCCATTACTAGACTATAAAATAATGGCAAGGATGAAGTCCAGGTCTGCTTTTTTTTTTTTTTCAACCAAGGTATGTTTAGCTTCAGCTCAGTGCTCAGTTCATGGTAGGCTGAATCATTTGTTTGAGGGATGGATAAATGAATGAACAGATGGATGGGTAAATGGGAGGATGGGTGGGTCTATGAGAGCTTACCTAAGGGAGTTGCTTGACTCAGCCTGACTTGTGAGATCTCTAAACTGGTATTTTAAGTGCACACCTTGGTGATTATCTCTCCCCATTTGGCAATGAAAGAACAAAAGGTGAAGGTGCCACCTTGATTTTAATGCATAGGAGATTTGGTGTGGAGTACAGGCTCTCCTGGCTCTGAGATTTTGCACACATACGACACACAAACGTCAGCAGACAGACAAAACTTTGGTGATCTGTTTTGCTTTCTTTCAATTTAACAGAGAATCAATAGACTGACCAGGGAAATCTTGATTTTGGTTTTATCTCTTCTAACCTCTCCCGTGACTCCTGCCGGGGTACAAGCAGTTGGCTTTGCATAGAGACAAACAGGAACATAATCATGTCTGGTCTGTGAGTGGACGTCTGGGCTTTTGAGGCCCCTCATCTCCGTGCCGGCCTCCACCACTTGCTCTGCATTTACATGCTGTTTGTTCCCTCTCTACCTGCTCTCAATTCCTTTCAGCCAGTCTCTGAAAGAACTATTACCAATCCCTGTGAGTGGAAGATGGGAAACAAAGGAGACTTGGATATCTCTAGGGGGTGTCTGACCTTCACAGATGTGGCAACAGAGATCTGCACCATAGCTTCTAGCATGCATCGCTGCAAACGCAGACGTGCTGATAAAGCTATGGCAGCCTGCAGCCCATGCAAAATGCTGCCATTGGGATGCAGCAAGGCGTTTCGTTTCTGTGAGTCCTCTAACATCACAGCTTTGATACCAGCTTCCTCGTGAGCTCGACATCCCATTCAAAATGGCTTTGTTGACATTTAAAGGTCTCTAACAGTCTAGTCGTGTGGCAAAAAGGACTGGATACAATCACCCTGGCCTCACTACCTCTTAGCTGAACCTAAGACAAAATGATTGCTGTCTGAATGGCAAGCCCAGGAGCTCCTTCCAGCTCTACAATTCTATGATCCTATGATGCCTCTGTTCAGCCAGTTGTCTGAACCTCTCCGACTGCCAATAGCTCAGAGAAAAATCCCATTAAAAGAGCAAATGAAACCTGTAACGAAACTTGTCAGGAGACTGCCAAAAGCCCAGGACACTTTCCACCATGGACTGTTTTCCAAAATGCTTACACTGCCAAAGGGACTTCCAGGTGAGACATAAAATACAACTTTCTAGCAGTGCGTGTTGTGGATCAAGGGAGAGAAAATCATTGACTGACTTCTTTCTTGGGGATTAGACCCCATCTTCCTAGAGGAAGAGAGCTGGTCCAGATGGATTTTGGAGAGTTATGATAGTTTAGGTTCTTTGATCCTTTTTCTTGATAATTTTCACAACCCTTACTTAAATTACCAAACTGAACACCTCAGTTAAAATAATGAACATGTCATTTTCCATCTAAATCAATAATCTCAGCCAGGAATAGTAGCCCTAATTTTCCTTAATATAAATTCCCTGGAGAGTTTACAGTATTCAGAATAACCCAAACTCCAGCTCAGAACTAAGGGCTAGACCCTTCCCTATACCTACAGGGCTACACACAGCCTTCAAGTTTTCTCTAGACCAATTAACTTATTTCTCCAGTTCCCACTAATACTAAATAACAAATCTCTTAATATCTAACAAAATACAACTCTTTCTGGAGCCAGGAAAGCATTCCACATCAAATACAGGTTATACTAATTGGATCAGAGGGGGCTGAGTTGAACATGGTATTTTTATTAGAGTTAGCCCTGAGCCCACAGTTTGGGGAGGCTTTCACTGTAAAAGGTAAGGGGGAAATTATTAGATGCCATTTCTTATTTTTTGTGTTTAATGAACAGTCCTATAGATGAAACAAATGGTATTTGATCAGCTGATATTTTGCTTGTCATGAGGTTGTCAGGATAGCTACGAGTTTAAGCTGCCATTCAGATTAATGGAAAGATCTGAGAGTTTAGTAGATCCTGAGAAAAATGATACAATTCATTAGCCATTAAACTAGAGTTTGTCTAATTTTACAAATATCTTCATTTTACAAATGAAAAGTTTGAAAATAAGAAAGCCTTTGTGACTCCCCCAAGGTTACATGCTAATATTGAAATAGAATTGAGACTGGAAAACAAGTCTAATGATCATTTCACCATCAAAAGCAATCAGAAAAGGATATAATGAGAACAACATTTATTTTCATCTTTTTTTTCCACTTGCACTTCTCTGCTAACATTCCTCCCAATCTTCCGACCCACTCTTTAATTCAAATTCTATTTAAGAGGACATTATATCAAAAACAAGACTTTAAATCTGTTCCTTTGATTTTTAAATCAAGTTATTTTAAAAGTTCAAGTTTGTTTGGAAGATCTTATGGTAAGACCAGTGGTCCTTTCTTTGCTTCACCCAAGAGGTTCCCCATCCCTGCCTCCACATACAATGGAAGTTTAGACTGAGTTTGTTTATTGAGTCTAACTGTGTCTTATACACATGGACCTGATTTTGCTGGTAAGTCTAGTTGGCTCCCCAAGCATAGTGAGTAGAAAATAGGAAGTCATCAGCCAGTGGTAAAGGTGGCAGACGGGCTATGGTGTTTGATGGGTGGAAGGGAGGTCAGGGAGAGGCAATCATGTGTTTGACAAAGCTTTTCATGGCTTCTTACTCAGCAGTTCCTGTAATGCAGCTAATGTGCAAGTGAAATATGAATGGTAAAAAATGATGAGCTTGAAGGTTAAGTTCATTTACCACTTCATACCCCCTAGTTCCTCTCTCCCCCTGGTTTTCTTACCCACATAGAAAGGGGTTTGGAAATAAGAACACAATATTGAGATATATCCCTGGCTTTGGGTGTAGAAAAGGGAAGAAAAAAAAAAAAACATGAAAAGAAGAAACTTCCTAATCATGATCTGTACCAAATATAGTTGCCAGATAATATACAGGATACCCAGTTAAATTTGAACTTCAGACAAAAAGCAAATTACTTTTGAGTGTAACTATGTCCCAAATATTGTCTGGAGCATGCTTGTACTAAAATAGTTTTCATTGTTTATCCAAACAACAAATGTAACTGGACATGCTTTATTTTCATTTGCCAAGTCTGACAACCTTAGTCTCAAAGTGAATAATGAAGGACATTGTCTATATGCTTGTCTTCCCTACTACCCACTACCGAAATAAACACATCAAAACAATGAGGGCAAAAACCTCCAAGATTTTAACCCATATGCCACTAAGAAAATTCTAAATTCATGGGGAAATTCAAGAGTCATCGTGGTTTGGGCCATGACAGTTGTTTTCAGCATACATCAGAATCACCTGGAGACCTTCTTAAAATACAGATTTCTGGGCTTCCACCTCCACCTTTTCAGATCCAGTAGGCTTGGAGTTGAGCCTGGGAATCTGCTTTCTGACAGTTTCTTGGTGATAGGAGGTTACTGTCTGGGATACTGGTTTAGGAGAAGGAGTCGTGACCTAAAAGTCAGGTGCCCACAGTCCTGGTTTCTGTTCTACTCTTTACTAGATGTGCAATTTTGAATAACTGATTTAGGGTTATTTTGTTTATGCTAATAATGCAGTATATGATTATATTCTCAAGCAATATGGATACAAATTAGCTAAGCACTTCCCCAAATGACCTTGCCTGGAGAAGAGTTTGTCAACTTAGACTAATAGCAATCGGTGTGTGCTCACCACAGCCAGGGCTCAGAGGGGGTTCCAAAAGCTTCTGTGAAGAGCTGGGGCACACCAGGCATCAGGCCGACCCAGTTTCTTCTGGAGCCAACTCGCTTCATCCGCTTTATATATTGGGCACTGTGAGGAGATTCTCTTTGTAGAAAGGTGCCACTAATTTTTTAAGTTCAAAACCCATTGACTTAGAAAATCACCACCTAGGATCCTTTTTAAGAGTCTGCAATTACAGCTCAATCCCATTCCAATTCCATCCTTTATTATCTCTCCAGATTGCCTGTTGTTGGATTCACTAATAATAAATGGTCCTATCAGTCTCAAGGGAAGAATCTGCCCTGGCTTCCGCCTGATGCACACCAGAGTCATCACGATTATACACACTAGGAGTCAGAAGCAGGTGGGGAGACTGGAATCTGTTAGGTTTGGGCCTTAGGGCTTAGGGATGCACAATTTGCTTTCCAATGGCCTGGGCAGCTGCACTGTATAGACAACTCTGTTTGGCAATGGAAGGACTAACATGCAAGCCTCTGAAGGGTTAGAAAGAACCTGCAAGAACTTAGAAAAATTCAAGTACATTGATGGGAAGGCAGGACATTGTAAATGAAGAAATAGGCAGGTTGATTTGGACAAAATTGAAGAAGGAATGAGGAACCGATTAAGGACCTCCATCCATCACTGGCAGCAGGCACATGCAGGTACTTGCAAAAACCAGGGATGGGGACAAACAGCCAGAGCAGAGCACGGGAGACCATGGTGTATGCATCCAAAGAACGTCACAGAGTGTTGCCCTTGATCCTTTCTCCTCCAAAGGACTCCATTCACTCCCGAACGCTCCTGAACTTCAGAAAGAACATGTCTGAGGGAAGTGGCAGTCCCGGACCTGCTGCCCTGATCTGCACACAGCTGCATTCATCATGGGACAGACTTGGGTCTGGCCTCTAGCACTGGCCCCTTTACAGGGATCAGAGACTGGGGGTCCCAGCAGAGTGCAAGCTCAGCAATGGTCAGGTCAGAGACAAAGGCAGCAGGCAGACTGTCCACTCAGTCCTGGAGAGGGAAGGAAGCAACCTCAGCTCTCCAGCCTCTGCTCAGAGAAAATCCATGCCCCAGGACACTCTGGTTTGCTTCACCTCCCAGAGCTGGTGGACAGAGCCATGGTGTAACATGTGTCTCTAGACTTTACCTGCTTCATGCTGCCCCACCTTTCACCAGAACACCCTCCTCCTCTTTTTCTCTGCATATGGATTCTTCCTCAAGAGCTCAGGAACGACACTGGTGGAAGGAATCTTAAAGATCTATCCGTTCACAGGTAAGGCCGATGAATTGAGGTTCAGTTGCGGGCTTGCCCAGAATTACATAGCTAGTTAGGGTCAAGCTGGGTCTAAGAACCTGGATCCCACCACTCTACCAGAGATTGTCCCTGCACCTTACCTCCGCCTTCGGCCACGGGAGGCCTTGTCCTCATGGTCTCCCCTGCCCTTCTCACAGCCAGATCAACACAGTAACCATGTGGATTCATTTTTCCTGACTTTTCATCCCCATAACTTGTCCTGCTTATCCCCGCGGGTTTGGACTGCCAGGAACCTGCTGCCCACACAGCAGGAACATGTGTCTCACTTGCACCTTCAAAGACAACGCAGCCATAAACACCATTATTTTTAATAACATCCCTAGGTTTGGCAACCCAACTGTCTGCGTGCCTGCCTTAATTTAATCAGACTACTGGTTCTTTGAGACTGTGATATAAAGGAAATAGCACTGAGCTGACCACGATTCCCACTTGGGGAGAAAACTCCACGGTAACTGCAGAATGGTAGCTCTTCCCAAAGCCTCTGACAAAACAGCTCTGGCCTGAGCACAAGAGCAGCCAAGGGACTCTTTCAGGGATGGAAGGTTGGGCTGTGCCATTGATCAGCACTGTTCTCAACTTGTACTCAACTCACACCACTCTGGCAGCTTCACCACAGTGGGTGGGCTGGCACTCCAGAAAGCTAAAGGAAGCATGCTCCTGTTTATTACTGAAACAGAATAAAATGCTATTTAAAGGCAATCAGTTGGAATTGCTTTCAATACATAAATATTTTGGAAAATAATTAGTTCATTTTAATTACTTCACTAACACGGATAACAATATTTTTGCAAGCCGTGACTTCTCTGAGGAGGTTATAAAGTGGCACCAACTCTATTCTGGGGCCTGACTCTATCTTTTGAAAAACAGCCATTATCTATTCTATGGGCACCAGAGAGGACTTGAGGCAGGAAGGGGAGCAAAGAGTTGTGTGAACCTCAAAAAACCAGGTACAGAAGGTCTGCCTCGTCTTCACCCCAAGGCAGCGTAAGGTCTTGTTAGATCTTAAAGGTTTAATGTTATCCTTTGGCCTAAGACATCAGTAATTGGGCCAGGCTCCACCCAGAATCTAAAACTATTGATGACAAAAGGTTCTCCTACTGTAGGGTTCTCCTCTTAAACATTTCAGAAGAAAGCAAACATTTTCCCTTTCTTATAATTAGTGATGACTAAGAAACACACACACACGCCCCATAAGGAGGGAGCTGCTTTTGCTGAGAATTGCGTTAGAGTGCATATTATTTTATAAAACCTACTTTGTAGGCTGGGCACAGTGGCTAACGCCTGTAATCCCAGCACTTTGGGAGGCCGAGGTGGGAGGATCATGAGGTCAGGAGATCGAGACCATCCTGGCTAACATGGTAAAACCCCGTCTCTACTAAAAATACAAAAAACTAGCCGGGCGAGGTGGCGGCACCTGTAGTCCCAGCTACTCGGGAGGCTGAGGCAGGAGAATGGTGTGAACCCGAGAGGCAGAGCTTGCAGTGAGCTGAGATCCAGCCACTGCACTCCAGCCTGGGTGACAGAGCAAGACTCCGTCTCAAAAAAAAAAAAAAAAAAAAAAAACACTTTGTAGATTTTTGTAACTCAACAAACTAAGCACCAATACTGTACTTATAAGCACAGACAGCAGATGAGATAAGAGTGCCATCAATAAACCACATCACTCAGCAACACATTCGTTACTGTCAATTACTTGGGGGAATCCACAACTCTTTTACTTTTGCTATGTTATCTAAATGTCTAATTTGATACAGTGGGGAGGAGAGAGGACGACAGTTTTGTCCTAATGTTCTAGATCATGTAGAAATTGAAGTGATAGAGATTATACAGGTGAATATCAGAGTCACAAATCTACGCTTTGGGTTGAAAACATGCTGATAAACAAGTGTTTTCTTTTCTTTCCCATCTCATTCCTTAGCTTGCTCCTTCTTTTCTTCTGCACAGTATCACTTCCATGGAACTGAAATGCCCCAAAACACGATACATGCTGAGCCTGGGGCTTGGTCTATCCTGGTAAATTTCACAGGTCCTAGCCTGCTGAGTTCGCCATTGTTTCATGATGAGAACTTACAGGCCCATGAGCCCCCCAAAAATGCTGTTCTTGCCTTCTCAGCTCTCACATCCCTTCTGGCAGGAGTTTCCAGGCTAACACAGAACAGGAAAGGGTGAGGAAAATGTTTAGCTCTTAGGGTTCAATATAATGAAAGGAAATTTGCTCTTAGAATTACATTGACACTGAAGAACACTTTGCCAGGCTGGCACCCGGGCCTCAGTCCCCAGGACGAGGGTCCATGCACACAGTAGGTCTGGGTCCGGAATCCCAGGCTTGAGAACAGAGGGGCCCAGCTATGTTTTCTCATCTAACCATGCAAGGGATTTGCAACAACTCTTTTCACCCAAGTAAGACAAATGTTGCTTATAGTTTTGTTCCCTTTGCTGCATCAAACTGTCCTCAGGGCTCTGTTCCAAACACATAATTGAGAAAGAAGTATAAACAAGTGACAGCCATGTACTCTGAATGCCCGGAATGCTCTTCGTGCTCTGCAAATCTGGTATGGTGGGCGGAAAGGCATCCCCACCTACACCCGAGACATGGGGACACCGGGGGGGGGGGGAAACCGGGGGTTTCCTCCTCCAAGTTTGGGAGAAGAATATCACCTTCCCCTGTTTTCAGGGCCCCTAAGAGTTGTAGACTGCAGTCATCTCAATGTCACTTGGCTTCACCAGCTCTTAAGTGCACACACACACGCGCGCGTGCGCGGCCCCACCTAACTACTTCAGGAGGCCTTTTCTCTCCATCCCCTTAGTCTTGTCTAGTGAAATAAAATCACTGCAATCCGGAAGCCTTTTTCTCCTCTTTCTCATCTTACCTTTGAATGTTGAGGGTAGATTATTGTCTTATATTGATACATCCTTAGCAATCTTTAGCTTAGACCTGTGCTCAGTGCCAACCAGGAACCAGGCATTGTGCTAGAAAGAAGGGTAAGCCATTCTCCATGTTTGTGAAAACCTGGAGGTTAAAATTATCCATATAAACAAGTCATTGCATTATAATTTCATAAGCACGTTATAAGTGATGCACATGGACTTCCACGCAAACAGCTGGGAGAAAATGACTCAAACCCGCAGGAGGAGTCCATGAAGCCTTCACAAGGAAAGTGATATTTTGGCAGAGTTTTAACGATCGAGGAGGGATTTGCCAGGTGGGAACCGCCAGGGACAAAACTGTATCAGAACATGGCCAAGTCATAGACATGAGGATAGAAGGATGTGGTATAAGGGTCTGGCAGCAAATGAGGGTGAAATGTTTATAGAACTCAGGACTCAAGAGCCTTAACCAATGTTGCAGTGTTTGGAGTTTTAGCCTAGGAAAAATAGGGCGCCTAGGAAAAATGGGGCGTGGTTGGAGGCTTTTAACCCATTTATGCCTGTGGTTACAATTTTTTCAGTGTGAAAACGTAGACCTTGCTGATGACCTTGAGCAGTAGGATATAAATAACTCCCACATGCTTAGCGTTCCAATAATGGAACACCAGGCATAAATGGGTTTTAATCAGGGTAATAGCATATTTTGTTTTAGAAATATAATCCTAAAGCAAAGGCCCTAATCAGAAATAAAGAAAATATCAATTTGTTTACAACAGAGTTGAAGGATATATTCTTCCATTAAAGACCACAGAATTACAAAAAGAGATTGATGCAAGAAACCAGAGAAGTGTCTCGGGAAGAAGACATCCAAATCACATGACTCACTGAAATTCCTTCTCTCCAACCTTCTCTGTTTTTCTGGTTTTTGTTTGTTTGTTTCTGAGACAGGGTCTCACTCTGTCACCTAGGCTGGAGTGCAGTGGTATAATCACAGCTCATAGCTCACTACAACCTCAAACTCCTGGGTTCAAGTGATCCTCCCACCTCAGCCTCCTAAATAGCTAGGACCATGGGTATGCACCACCAGGCCTGGCTAATTTATTCGTTTATTTATTTTAGTTTTGATAGAGATAGTGCCTTGCTGTGTTGCCAAGGTTGGTCTCGAACTCCTTGCCTCAAGCAATCTGCTTACCTTGGAGAATACCAGGTGTGAGCTACCACATCTGGCTTCTGCACCATCCTTGATGGAACTAGGTTGGATTATCTGGCTACATTTATAGATTTGCATCCAAACCCCGAACCCAGTAAGACATTTTCTCTGAGGCCCATGCCTGGCCTGCCTTGCAGCTGCCATCCGTTGCTCCCTGCTCTGGGGAAAACTGGCCAGCTTCCCGTCTCCCATCCTTCACCCTTCCTTCCTAACTCCCAGGCCCTCTTCCTGTTCAGCTAGAGGCCGCCTCCTCTACCTGCATCTTCGTTGCTTTCTTGTATTAATTGCTGAGATGCTGTGCCATGGGAGGCTGCTGCTAACAAAAGATTAGCCCTTTTTACAGGAGGAGGCAATTAAAAAAGGAGAGATTTTTGTTTTTAAGACAGATGAAAGAAAGCCCAAGGAGATGTGTGTTTGACCCTCCAACATGTTTCTTCAAGCTTCCTGCAGCAGTTCTTAAAGGCGCTTCCAAAGGCAGGCTTTATGAATGCAAAATGAAGTCAGTGCCTTGTGCCTGCTCCAGAAGAAAGGGAAAACGGGGCTTTTATAGACAATATTTCCTTTATGGCTCATGCCGCTCCCCTGCCCCCGTGCCGCTGCACCACTTCAGAGGCCTGCTCGACCTTCTCAAGGTCACTCCACTCAGCAGGCCCCTTGTGCCTCTCCCAGGGACCAGCAGAGAAGCTGAAAGGGCCAGGTTTTGTTTTCTGTTTCTCCTCAGTCACAGTAGAATCCTTGCCCGGGGGCAGAGACACCTGAAGTTCCCAGCAGGGTGGTCCCAGTTAACTACTGTGGGACTCCTGCGCCTCTCTGTGGAAGGCAGCCAGAGGGCTGTGCCTAAGCTTCTCCAGGTCTCCCCCCTCCAACACCTCTGTGTTGCCCAGATGGGGGCTCTTAAGGGCAGCTTGAATGAGAACTCAAAGTGCAAAGGGGTAAGTGTCCGTTCTCAACCTCCATTATGCACCCTCCTGCTTCCTTCTGCTTCTCAAACAAGTGTTTGATGCTAATACTTTGCAGTCTTAACTAGATTTTGCATCACAGTTAGTATTTGGCTGTACACCTGCCTGTTAGTTGCTTGCTGACATCAATGATTTCTGTCACGGCCTGCATATCTCCAGTTAGTGGGGACAGTCTTCCTCCCCTGTAGGCCCTGACAGCTTTGGAGGGTGCAGATAATGTCTTAGTAACCTCATGCCTGCTGCAGTCCCTGACTGGCACAGTGCTTGGCACAAGATCGATACTTGCCACATGCTACCCGATTTCTGTTTCTCCAAAGGTAGTTTCTGATGCGTGATGGGTGAACCTGCTTTGGGATGATATGATGCCTCTGGAGTAAATTAAAGGAATTGCCTCACCCTCCACTGAACAATAAAGTCAGGTTTGTGGTATGACAGAACGGAAGCCCTGACAAAAATTTTGCAGATGATCTGAGTGCTGATGTGATGTCTGTGGGGCAGGAGTGATTTAGCTGAGAATACGAGAAAACAATGTCACTGATGAACTTGGGCTTGAGTGAGAATCTTTGTGTGCCAAATATCGGGGAGCTTTGGACAAGGTATTTAGCATCTCGGAGCCCCAGTTTTCTCATCTGCAAAGTGAAAACAAACTGGTTGGTACCTCATAAGGTTCTGCAAAGAACTCATACCAGCCTTGAAGTGAATACTCAAAAGTGGCAATTCTTTTTGCCCAAAGGCTGGTCATTGTCTGGTAGAGAGGCACAAGATTAAAATTCTACCTAGTATGCTCTTCACATTTTCAATCACATAAATGTTACACAGTTTTCAAATGTTACCACCTTCCAGATGCTTCACCCCTACTCTGCCTGTTTGCTCCACAGAATTCATTTTTCTTCCTCTTCAGAAGTCAAGGAATTTCACAGCAGCCTCTGTCTTAGCACTTCCACTTTCTAACTTACATAAGCTTCTTACAGGCAGGATAGGGGTTTGCACATCTCAGCAAATATTTTGCATGCACGAACAAGAGAAGACAGGCGTTTTGTCTCCCTCTTTTGGCCAGGGAGGGTGTTGGCCATTCCTGGACCAGAGAAATCGCTTCTTGCAGTCCACAGAACAACTGAGTGACCCAGTGATTAATAACTGGCTTCTAGTTTAGGAGGCCTGGAAATGCCCATTAAGGGGGGCATTGAGGCATTGCACATTAATCCTAAACATTTCCCCTTAAACCTAAGTGAAATAACTAACTGTTGCATAATTCAATAAGAAGTCCTGGCTGGGGGCCGCACTACATTCGGAGTAACCAGTGAATAAGTACCATCCACAAAACTATTAAGTTAATTTAAAATCCTGACAATTTAGCACCACTCTGGTGAGATAAGAACCATTTATTAAAAGGCACAGTTCATTAACCCAAATGCTACTGGCATATTTGCTCAGAGAAAGGGGTGGGTCCGAACTTCATCGGGAAGCATCTTCTCTCCCTGCCCAGGAGCCAGCCGTGGTTCCAACTGCAAAGCTAGGAAACCTCGAGGGCAAGAATGTCTTAGGAACTGTTTCTGACCCATGACTCCTTCCCCTGTATGCCGAGTTCATCAGGGATGACCCCGTAGTATTTGAGTTAAGGCAGAAAGTATGACAAAGCCCAAGTAGAGTGCAGGGGAGGTGCTGGAAGCCTTGTGTCCCCACTTTCAACCTTTCTGTGGCTCTTCTCTTTCTTCAGCCTCCTCCTCCCCTGGCTGACCTGTCCCGCCCCTGGGTCTGAGGAATGTTTCCCACATATGTTCAGCATGTCCCACCTTTGTTCTTGGTCACTGGGATTTTGAGTCTGCAGACTGGGCGCTGCTATAAGATATTATACAATTCCACAAAGTGCTGCTTTCCAGGGCATTGTATGTAGCTCTTGTATACACACCGACAAGCAAAGGCCAGTGCCAGTGCAGAGGGCTGTCTTTTGTGACACTGTTTTCTTCTGGCCACATAACAGATCTGCTTGGGATGAAAACGTACTGAATCTCACGGCAGACACATTGAGTCACTGAGGTCCTCTCCTGAGAGCCCCGAGTTTTTTCTTCCTTTTAAAAATCCAGTCCTGTGACTATATTCTCTAGGGACTCTCAAGCCACTGATAGAAACGGCAAGTGGAGTTAGTTGGTCTGACTCTGGGACCAAGAAGACAGTAAGCCAGTGCCCGTGGCTAGAGACAGACATGGGTCTTCAATATTTAAAACATAAATGTTGCTCTATGGCCTTAACTGCAAAAAGTGAACATCTTAACTTTCCGAGTTGTTTTAATCACCTTGAAAAGAGACTTAATGTGACCCAATGTTTGTGTGGGGAAAGTGCCTTTACCTGTGGTCTTTGGAGCTGCTCAATGAAAAGTTAGCTATGCGTGTACATTTATCCATTTCCCTAGAGCACATTTGCGCACTTCGGGAGGAGAGAAAGAGCTTTTATCCACTTCTCAGGGTGATATACAGTCATTCTCCCTTATTTACATTTCAGTTACCTGCAGTCAATTGAAGTCCAGAAATGGTTAAATATAGTACAGTATGATATTTTGTGAGAGAGATCGAGATCACATGTATATAAATTTTATTACAGTATGTTGCTATCATTGTTTTATTTTATTGTTAGTTTTTGTTATTAATCTCTTAGTGTGCCTAATTTATAGATTAAACATTATCATATGTTATATATAAGATGTATAGGAGGAAAAATAGCATATGTAGGTTTTGGCGTTATCCAACGGTTTCAGACATCCACTGGGGGTCTTGGAACTTATCCCATGACGATAAGGCGGGGCTGCTGTACTAAGGTTGACTTGACTATGTGGCAAGATATTTGTTTGTATAAATTATTTCAATGCATTCTTAAAATCCCTCAGAGAGATAAGGATTTTTATATGGCCACTCAACAAATAAATGACCGGAAAGTAAATGAAGTTAAACAACTTATCCCAATTTCTAGATAGAAAGGAGGTATATTTCATGTTTTGGAGGGATGATGCTCTTACATTCATGTATCACTTCCCAGTAATAATAACGAAATTCTCTTTCCCTTTTTAACTCTGACATTATTGAGCAATTATCTGCTATTTACCAAACACTACCCTAAGTCTTAAAGATCAGTGATGAACTAGGCAATACCTTCTCATTTCGAATTAACACCTTAGTTGGAGGAAATAAACAATACACAAGTAAACAAATTAACAAGACAGTTTCAGAAAGTTGCAGGAAGTTACACAGAATAGCTGATAGAGAAGGACGGAGTGCAAGTAAATAGGGTGAAAGAGAAAGGGCTCTCTGGCAGTTGAATTGTGGAATGCAGCCAGCAGCAGCAGATCTGGAGGGAAAACCTTCCAGGAAGAAGACATGGCAAGTGTGCTGTCCCTGAAGTAAGACCAAACTTGGCAAGTTTCAGAACCAGAAGGAGGGACAAGGTCAGTGGAGCAAACTCACCGAGGAAGATGGGGATACATGAGGGTTTCTAAGAGGCAGGCGGAGGCCAACAGACCTCAGAGGAGGGGTGTGGATTTCACTCCAAGTATAAAGCAGAGTGACAAAATTGGATGTATGCTTGGAAAGTATGTAGGTTACTGTTTGAAGAATGGATTGTAGGAGGCATGAGATAACGGATGGGTTGAAAATGTGCAGGCAGCAAAACCCACCCGGAGGCGAATGCAATAGTTCAGGCAAGGTGCCTTGCATGAAGGTGTTGGCGCAAACGCGAATAAATATGAACTGGAGACATATTTGTAGGTAGAACCAAGAAGAAATGCTAATGGATTTGATGTTAAGGGTGGAGGAAAGGGAGGGACAAGGAAAAATCTTAGGTTTTGGTTTGGGCAATAAGTTTAGAAGTGTGCCCTTAACTAAGTTAGGGGAGACTCAGGGAAAAACAGCCTCCCAGCGGAGCAGAAGATATTGGATTACAATTTCCATTTGAAACACAGATTGCATCAAATAACAGATGTAATCCATTCTAAGATGGATAATTAACTTAAATGCTACCAAGAAGGAGTGGGGGACACTTTCAGCTGGTCATACCAGCCTCCCTTGATCAGAACTCTTCTGCTATTCCAAGGGACTTGCCCATTTCTCCCTTCCTTAGGTTGAAGTGTAACAGACAACCTTTCAGGTATCCCAACAACAAAATTGTCAGCTGTGGGTATTCTTTCTATCTTTGGTCCCATAAAGCCCTTAATTGTTGTTTTGCAGGGGAACATGGAATTGTGGTCATTCTTCCACAGACAGATATGCACTTCCCTATTATCAAATTTACTCCCTGCTGTTTTCTTTCTATGCATTTCTGTGTATGTGATAATTTTTATTTCAATGGCGAATCACTGTGTGATTCAAAGAATCATTTTTGAAGGAATTTTAAACGGCAATTAACCCTAACACATGTAGTACCAGCAATGTCTATCACTCAATGAAGGGAAGGGAATGTGACTAAGTCTGTGCTTGTTCAGGCGATGGCAACTAAAGCTCTCCACTGGCCAGGCGCAGATTATAAGATGCTATCGACTGAAGGATGTGTTCCAATTTCAGAGACATGAAAATATGGGTGAACCAATGAACAAAACCACATATTAAGTGTGGGATGTCTTTATTAATCTGGAGTTCATGGGGAAGGTCTGGGCAGTGATATAAAATTGGCAGTCACCAGTATATAGAGGTCACTGGAAACCACAGGACTGGATGAGATCTCCCAGAAAAGTGGATGGATAGAGGAAGTGCCTGAAGACCAAGCTCTTGCAGACCCAACATACAGAGAAGAAGATGGAAGCAAAGGAAACAGAGGAGGGTTTAGTGAGGTAAGAAGAAAGCCAGGAGGGTGTGATGCCAGGGAAGCCAAGAGGAACAATTTCACAAAGAAAGAAAGGGTCAACTATGTCAAGCACTGCTGAGAGGTAGATTAAAGATTGGAAGTTGAGCATTGCACTTGGCAATATAAACGTTTTCGATGACCTTGATGAGAGTAGCTTTAGAGGGGTGGTGTGGACCAATGCCAGGCTGGAGAGCGGAAGTACACGTGCTGAAAAATGAAGACGGTACATAAAGATCTTTATGTTCAGAAGCTTTACTGAGAAGAAGAACAGAAACATGTGTTTGTAGCTAAAGGAAGATGGGAGGTCAAGAGAGATTGTTGATGTTGTAGTTGCCATTTTAAATATGGGAGGTACCAGGGGAGATGTATGTGCTGATGAAAGTGACCCAGCGGAGAGGAAATATGCAATGATGTAGAAGAAAGAGGAAGATAATTGCAGGACTGAAATCCTTGAGGGGAGAGAGGAGAGGCCCCAGAGCATAAATTGAGAAGTTGAACTCTAAAATGAGGAGAAATATTTTTTTTTCCATTAAAACAGGAGTGAAGTACGGGCCCTACAAATGAAAGGCAGGTATACCGAGATTTGGTATCCGGAAGATAAGTTAGTTCCTGATTGCTTCTATTTTCTCAGTGAAATATGAGTCATTCACTCCAAGTGGGAATAAGGAGATTTTTGGAAGATTATAAAACTTTTGAGGAGGGGGAGAAGATACAAATTAGATGTCTCCAAAGAAAGAAAAGCAAACCTCCTAAGAGTGCATAGTGGGATTCTCGGGCAGTAGTAAACACCCATTTGCAATTTGTTACTCTGAGATTTTAAAATGACACAGACCACATTGGTTTTTTTGTTGTTGATGTTGTTTGTTTGTTTGCTCATTTGTTTCTCCCAGCAATGTCTAGCTCTGAGGGTTCAGGATCAGAGAAAGTGGATAGGTGGTGTCAAGCAGACTTGAGATTTTGCCAGAAACATACAATAGAAGGAAAGAGAACCAGAGAGTTGAGAGTGTATGCAAGAGTGATCACAGGACCAAAGCATCTATAGGAAATCAAGAGTGAAGTGAAAACAGGAATGGAGTGAAAAACTGGAGGTCTACGTGTAGGTGATGTGCTTGGACTTGAGCCACTGCTCACTCAGTTGAATGTCTCATTATTTTACATGGTAGCCACTAGGGACACCTCCAGCAAAGAGGACAGTCTGTCTGCGACTGGATTGTAAGCAAACGGTGTCCCCTCTGAGAACAGTGACAATTCAGGAGGTCTAAAAATCTCAGAATCTGGAAGAAGTTGTAAGCAGATTGGTTATCTGTTCCTTTTATGCAGCCTAAGCATTTTCTACTGCAATTAAATTGGATTTCGACTTCTCAGTCCCCAAAGCCTAATGAAGAGCAGCTGCTTGTCATCCACATGGAGTATCCTTTATTTTAATTGTGAACTTTATTAAGTGACCCCTTAAATTTCTTTCTCCTTCTGGACAACGCCATTTCCCTATGACAGTCCTCACAGGCCCTATGATACTGCCCTTTGATCATTCCTATGGAGCGCCTCTAGGGTACTACAGCAGATGCTGTAAAAGTCTAATAAGAGTTCTGATAAAGATTCGATAGTACTCATATGGCCAGAGGATATGTCATTCTGCCTGGACTTTTCATTCTGGATTATATGCTTTAAGAATTATTTTTTAGACAGTAGCATTCTCTTGCAGGCTTATGTTGGTTCTTGGTTGTCTCTGTGTATCTTTCCATTCTGAGTGGGCACACACGAGGGAGCTGATGGCTGGACTGGCTCTCCCCATTGGCTGGCTTGTGCTGTTTTCCTAGGCCCCAGTAATGTGGTCCATCTTCTGTGTGACTCCTTTTTTTCTCTTAGTTTCTTGTTTCTTTGACCCTTCCCAGGGAAACGAATCTGCTAACCCTCATTTGGCCACTGGGCAAGCAGGATTCTCCAATATTTGTTTGTTTGTTTTAATGACTTAGTTTTCTTTTTCTTGGGGAGATAAGCAATTTTCTCCATTGACCATGCTCCTCTGAACACCTCAGTATAAATTGCTGAATCCTAGACAAGTTCTTGTGTATGGAACTGAGCGTTATAGCAGAGATCACAATAATTGCTAAATATGCATCCAACATTTCATCATGGTGGTTATGACATGACATGTGATTTTCATGGTGTTGCATCCATAACATTACTTTTGGAATATAATCTATGCTTAAGGCTCTGTGGAGCCAAATGCTCCCACCTGTATAAATCAGTGAAGACCCTTTGCCCAATTCCTGCCAGCGGTCTTTCCAAAATTGGCACTACATCTAGAAACTCTCTTAGAATAACTCCCTGCTCACCGGGCATACTATTCCACAGAAGCAAGGTGTCTTCTGCCAAGACTTTGATGGCTGAGCAAGACATGGCTAACAGTCTCTCCTACATCTGTAACTAAGAGGCCAAGCAGTGGCCATTAGTCATAGTTTAGTCTCTCTCTTGGTGAAGCTCCTAGTTTAAATTTAAAAAAATATTTATTTCCAGTGGCCTGACTCACATAATGATGAGGATAATTACGGGGTAATGAAGAAGTTTTCAATGATAAATTTTATCTGGAGGAAATTCTTTACCATTTCTAATAGTTTAGCATTCTAATAGTCTCAAGTATAACATCTTTTTCAAATGCCTAGTATCGTCAGAAAGTAGAGGGGCACAGGTGGGTATAAGGGATTTCCAATGGAAGACAGAGAAAGAAGTAATCACTACTAGGACATCTGAATTCCAGAAATTAAAATCATGACTTTATTGAGTATCACTATGTATCAAGTACGGCTACATATTACTGCACTTATCCTTAGAACAACATTAAGAGAAGGTATTACAGTTTCATTTAATCAGGTTAAATAACTTGCTCAGATCCTACACCCAGCAGAGGACCCATCAGGGATTCGAACCCTTGCCTACCTGTTTTCTAAATCTGTGTTTTCACCCAAGGAAACAACTAAGAAGAGACTTCCCAATAGTGAAAAAAGACACTTTCTCAAATGCTACAGTTCTCTTGATGGGATGTGGCCCTCTGGTGGGAGTAGGTAAAGCTAGATGACCTGAGAGTTTATTCTTTGTGTGGTGTGGGTATGCTTTTTAAGGCCTCTTGGTGTCTTTTGTTTTTTGTTTGTTTTGTTGTAAATTAAAGGCTAAATATTTTTAGCTTTTGTGATTCTGTTTTGATCTCTCTGTGTTGCTCTCTCCTTTCTACTTCTCCTGTCTCTCTCTCTCTCTGTCTCAAATTTTCATCTGTCTATGCATGTCTCACTCTCCTTTTTTCATATTTCTGTGTGTGTGTGTGTGTGTGTGTGTGTGTGGCAGATGGTGGGGGCGGCGGGGAAGGTATTGTTAAAGAAGTTCAGTATCAGACTCCAGAAACATAGAAGGCCCAGTGTTAGACCCAAAGAGAGCAGGAAGAAAAGTGGTTTTATTCAAAGCTCAAGGAAGGGAGGGTGATTAAATTATAACACATGTCCTAGATTTTCTAAAACATTCCTCATTTCACATGCTTTGGTACACTGTCCACATAAGCATATCAATACTTACTGGAACTTAGGTATCAGTTTATAGTTCAGTACATAGGGTTTCCTCCGTGAAAACAGAAACTTCAGATTTTCTTAGCTGGTATCTATTCTAGTCACCAGATTCAGAAAAGAAGGAAGTAACAATGTGTTCCATGTCGACAATGCATCAACACATTTACATCTGTTCTGGAATTTAATTATCAAAATCATCTAATAGTTGACAAAACCAAAGCTGGGAGAGAGTAAATAAATTGTTCAAGGTCACACAATAAGTGGTAGAATCAGGACTCAAGCCAAGGTCCCTCTAGTTCTCAATCCCATGCTTTTGACCAATACTCCAGGAATTTCAACTAGAGACACGGTCCAGGAACAAAGACTGTGCTTTTGGATGGAGCTCCTGTGGGGCTTTGTGTTTGAGAAAATGAGCATGGTCTTCAGCACAAGGGATAAAAGCCCCAACAGAGCCCTCACAAAAGCGAGTGGGAACAGACTCTGAGTTGCAATTGCTTCAGGACAGCTGGTAAACTGAGAGGACATAAAGAGAGATGAGAGAGAAGGGGCAGGTGATGTCCTGTCTATTCATTTATAGCCTTGTCATCCTCTAATGCTCTCAGCTTTACTAGGGCCCTTCTCAGCTTCCTTATGCTGACAGGGGGTAGGTCGGGTGGCTAGATATCCACCTCTCTTTCACTATTACAACGTGCTACCAGTCAGTGATGAGTTGTTAGGGCAATCAGGCCCCCTACATAGCATAAATTAGGATGAATCTCATGAAAATGATATTTTCATACATCAAAACAGGTGCATATTAGCAATTTCATGTGTACCCAATCTATGCCATAATCACGATCTGTGCATAGTTACTTTTCCAGTCATGACAGAGCACCAAGCCCATGGGCAAAAGAGGTTGCTCTCTGGATAACCACCCATCAATTTCTATGCTGGAGGAAGAGCCATCTCAGTGATCTTGGAAAGCCATCCAGTCAGGAGCAGAGTCCCAAGAGTCCTACACTGTGCTTTCCCCATAACTGGCTTCTGAATGGGTGCTAAGGATTAGAACAAGAGCTGACTACAGGAGCACCATGGCCGGCCTCATCACACCTCTTCTCAAATGTCTGGGGACACTGGGTGAGGGGCTCCGTGTGCAGAGGGTAAGAGTATAGGATTAGCAGTCACAGTTCAAGGGCTCAAAACCCCACCCTATCACTCAGTTTCCATGTCAGTTCAACTGTCCTCTTCAGTCTCCTCATCTGTGAAACTGTGACAAATATAGCAATCTTATAAAAATGAATAGATGTAATCCATACACAGCAACTAGGGTTGTACCTAGCACCTAGTAGGTGGTCAGCAAATTGAAACACCTGTTATTACTGGAGACTCTTGTTTTGGGTTGTAGAGCCCTGATGTCTGTACATCAGTCTCACTGCAGGACTGTTCCAGCTCTCAATAATCAGAATAGTGAGTCCATCTCTCTTCTACCATGCTTGCTATCCCTGTAAATTCAGGGCAGGAGAGGTTCAAAGGGAGATAATTATGGTCCCCATGGACTCCAGCTTGGAACGAACATCCTGGCAGCAAACAAAGGATGCTTTCTTTTTAAAGAACAATGGACCTGAGTTTGGGGTGTGGGGCAAAGAGGGGAGTTTTAAAAGGGATTTAGGGTCCATATGCACATGAAGCGTTGTCGGCAGCTTCAATGCATTTCTCTCCACGTGCTCTGTTCGCACTGCTTCCAAATACATATGAATGCTGCCGTGTTTAATTGCATACACATTATTTACAGGTGCTACAAGATTTATTGCAGTTTTTACTGTAATTTTTTCTCAACCATTGGGTACTAAAAATGAAATTACTTTCACGTAATGTTCAAGCCTTTTATTTAGAAATTCTAAGAACCACTATATAATGGAAGCAATATGAAACTGAGAGACAAAAGACCTGACTTGGGGTCTGTGTTGTCTTTCTAACTGAATGTGGGGTCTGGGATTACTTTGTTTTTCCATGCCTCAGTTTCCCCTGAGTAAAGTAAGAGTATTGGTGGTAATAGAATTTATAGTGATGGTGTGTAAGGAAATCATAAAAGTGGAATAAGGCCATAATCATGGAGATGTTCACTGAAACATTATTTATAACAGCAAAAAATTAGAACAACATAAATGTCCAAACATAGTGCAGTGGTATTGTACATCTACTTGATGTAATATAATGAAACCAATTAAAATGATGTTCACTAATACTATGTAACGACATGGAAAATTGTTTCTGATCTATTCTTAAAAGAAAAAAATGAGATATAAATGATATGATTATAACTATATAATAAAAACCATGGCAGAGAATAAGAAAAAATTAGAAAAAAATACATTAAATGTAATTGTGCATGAGTGACTTTAAATCTTGTTAAAGCTACTTTTGTATGGTTTCCAAATTATATTTAATAAAGATACATTACTTAAGCTAAACAAAATACATCAATAATAATCAGCTGAGAATGTTGGGTGAAATGTTTTCCAAAGCCCTTTCAGTTCTAAAATCCAACTGCAGTCATGAAGATTTGACGATATAATAGATTCGTGAAAGCCCTTTCAAACATATGCAGTGCTACACTATTATAAGGTCTTATTGTTATTAACTTGGTACCAAGCAGAACTAACACAAATCCACTAATAGGGGAAAGTAGCCATGTGAGAAAGAGGCAGATTACACAGTGCTCACTTGCTATTAGAGCTCTTTTTGGCCACAATATTCTTGATACAACCTTTGAAAGAATAAATTTTACACAGCTTTGTGACATGCAGTCCTTTCTGCCCTTTGTACTGACATAATTGTCAAGCAGATTTTATTGCATTCTCAAGTGAAGGGCAGACAGATGGCCGAAGCCCAGCTTGGGGACTTGTGTCTACTTAGACTATCAGCGGTGCTCTGCAGGGAAGGGAGAGATGAGTATGACTGTCCCTGTAAGAACTGGGGACAGGTACAAAGACTGGAAAAGAGGAGGCATGGCTGGTGGGCTTTCTTATAGAAAACCCCCAGGAAGCCCATTTATACATCCTGATGCCAAAGGGAACTTGAACACAGTGAAGGATAAACTCAGGAAAGGAGGTTGCTAGTCCAAATCAGAGGTCATTAGTTGCTGTCTGGATAACCATCCATCAATTTCTATGCTGGAGGAAGAGCCATCTCAGTGATCTTGGAAAGCCATCCAGTCAGGAGCAGAGTTCGAAGACACATTGTGCTTTCCCCATAACTGGCTTCCGAATCGGTGCTAAGGATTAGAACAAGAGCTGACCACATGAGCACCATGGCCGGCCTCATCACACCTCTTCTCAAATGTCTGGGGACACTGGGTGTCCAGACAGAGCGGGAGAACTGAGAGGACACGTCTTTATGTCCTCCAAGGTGTATCGCCTCATGCCCGCCCAGAGAAGGCTATGGGAGTGGGCAAAACAAGATGAAGTCATACAAAACTAGAAGCTGGGCTTCAATTCGGGAGAGCTGGGTTTGACTCATGGTCTTGAAAACTACAAAATACATCAGCCTTGGACTAGCCACATTACCTCTTAAAGTCTCAGTTTACCCATGTATAAAATGAGGTTAAGCTACTTTGAAGGAGTACTTAAAAAGATAAGATGACAAAACTGATGAGGCATCTGGTATCTAGTTGGCCCTGAGGGGTCCTCTCCACTGAACATGTAGATTTCAGGCAGCCTTGAAAGTAAATTCAAGTTTATGGCTCCAAAGGCCTGATATGAAGATGGATTTTGCCTAGAGAAATGAGACAGTGAGTCAAAAATGAATTTAAAATGTCTTTTCTATTTTCGTCATATATTTGTGTTTGCGTTTGTTAGAGCACTCAACTCTGGGGCATGTTACCTGACGAGATAAGAAAAATTAAGAGCTCAGATGGTCAAAACAGGACCACTTTTTCCCAGTTATTCCCGAGTCACTGTAATAGCCCCTTGGGAAGACTCACAAGAAAGTAATAAAATCACAGGATTTACTAAATCATGGCATCTTAAAAATATAGAGTTCAGAGTAAGGGAAATGAGGCCCAGAGAGGTGACATGAGCTTCCCAGAGTTGCACAACTAATCAATAATAGAATTGGTGTTCACATTTATGTTCCCCCCACCTTTTTTTTTTTTTTTTTGTGACAGAGTTTCACTCTGTCACCCAGGCTGGAGTGCTGTGACGCAATCTCAGCTCACTGCAACTTCCGTCCCGTGGGTTCAAGCGATTCTCCTGCCTCAGCCTCCTGAGTAGCTGAGATTACAGTTACAGCTACATAGTTCCTGACTGATTTTTGTGTTTTTAGTGGAGACAGGGTTTCACCATCTTGGTCCGGTTGGTCTTGAACTCCTGACCTCAAGTAACCCACCTGCTCTAGCCTCCCAAAGTGCTGGGATTACAGGTGTGAGCTGCCACTCCCAGCCATATGTTCCCGTAACTTCTTTCACCACATTTGTTTTAATGATTCAAAATATACTTTTATGGCTGGGGAAATATGATCTAAAAGCAACAGACCGAGAGGCGTGAAGATGTACACATCCACAGGGATGAAGGCTGCAGAGCTCGAGGTCAAGCTGGGCACAGGAAAGTGGCAGAGAAGGGCAAGGAATGACACTAATACTATGCCTGGCACTGAGACCGTTTTTAAAAGTCCAGGATGATTTCAATGCCAGTTAATATTTTATAGATTTAACCCTTTTCTTTGGAAATGACAGATATGGATCCCGTTTCGTAGGTGAGGAAGGAGGTTGAATGTTTTGCCCAGTCTCATTGCCCATCAGTAGCAAAAATGAAGCAAGTGGCCAGCTCTCTTGATAGAAAGAAAGATAATTCTTTACCTGACTCCTTTTATCTGCTTTTCTGGAGCCTGCCCTTGAGTGTCGGGAAATCACATGAACAGTTCTAGACCCCCCTCACCTCTAGGAGCTGCACTGCCACATCAGGACCCTGGGTCTTAGTGAGTAAGCCAAGAACTTCTCATGGGTTGTGGCTTGAGCCTTGGGAGTCCAAAGGTATTCAAATACGTTTATTTGCCCAGAACTTTAAGCCACTGGGTGTTTTTCAGAAGATAAATCTAGGCAACCAGAGAACAAACTGGGTTGACATCTGGTAGCAGGGACCGAGGTCAGAGGAGAAAAAGAACAGAGGAAATCAAGCAGACTTTACCAACCCCACCACGCTATTCCCAGGCGGGCAGCGTGGAGACACCAGCCACTTCTCCCTTTACAGTTTTAACTAAAAGGAGCATTACAGAGGTGAATTAACATTTAAAAAGAATGTAAAAACTCAGAGCTGTTCTAATGATGATTAATGGAGAGCTATAAGGGGGCCATGACCTGCTAGTGTCATTAAATGGATTGGCAGGTTTCTGAGCATTAATTATAAATAGCCACAGGAGTTCTCCTCCTTAACGCAATGATGATAAATCCAAGTCTCAGAGAGAGAAGAAGAAAGGAAAGAAAAAAGAGAGAAAAAAGTTTGCACGTGAGTGTCTGCCTGGGTGTTGCGGGGAGCAAGATAGCGAGTGTGAGAGCAGAGGGGATGATATAAATGATAAATTAGACCCTGCCAGTCAATCACATTTTCTAAATGTTTTATGTCCCAAAAGCTATAAAAGCAATATTCCTCTCTGCCCTTATTGGAACCATTTCTGTTCAGCAATCATATCAGTTTCCTTGGGGATTTCAACTGAAATGTGCTTTGCCTTTTCTTTTTATATTTACTCTCCAGCCTGTGACCAAGGAAGGGTCAGAGTCCACACACAAATGGGCAGGACAGAGACCCAGTGATTAGGAGAGGCCGAGAACAGGACTGAGAGGTGCTGGCAGGGGCCATGTGAAGGCAGCCTGGCTCCCACTGCCACCTTGGCCAAGTAAACAACAGCAGAGGGACTTTTAGTTCCCATCCCTAAGTAGCCTCAGAGAAAGGTCCAGTGCCTAACACCCCAGCTGTGAGGCTCACCAAAAGTGTTGCTGACTCGATAGACTGCAAGCACCATGAGGGGAAGGACTGACTTCTGTTTTGCCTGGTTTATTTACTGCTTCGTTTCCAGAACCTAGATCAGTGCCTTAGTGCGCCACTGGCACCCTGCAAATATTTGTGGAATGAAGGAGTGAAGTGACCAACTTATCCGTGATTAAGCATGCACACAGGCCTGATTTCCAAAGCTGAGCTCAACACTGAGATGCCTGAGTTCTGCGGGGCCTCTCAGCAGATGGACATGCAGATAATAAGGACACCCCTTTAGAGAGGGGCTCTTGTTCTTAGACAGCCTTCGTTGGTCCTGAAGTGAAAGGATGCCAGCTTTTCTCCCAGCCTGCTCTTTGAAAATGCACTCAGAGCTACTGCATTTTGGGGCTGGAAGGTTCACTCAGATGAGAATCCGGAGAGGTGAAGGCATGGCTCCAAAGTCACTCAACAACTAGTATTAGTAGAAGGGCCAACACTGAGTTCCTACTCAGTCTTCTCTCCATAGAGCACCCAGCCTCTCTCCTTCTCACTCTGACTTCTCAAAAGGTGGACCAAGCAATCTCAGCCAGTGAGGGGGCCTAGACAGGCAAAAGGCTGGGGGGCAGGGGTAGGGAATCTCCCTGGGAGACCCTCCACAGGTGACCAGACTCTTCTGGGTCTTGGCATTACCTGTGGGGAAGAAGAGACGAAGAACGAGAGTGGAGTAGAGAGAAAAATGAGGGAAGTCAGGCGAAAAAGAAAGAAAAAAGCTTCAATCTGGGCCTGGGAATCATGGATACTTCTGGACGATGTCGTATTTTTGTGTGTGTCATTCCTTTTCAAGGCTTTCCACTGCAAGTCATTATTTCAGCTGATTGGAAAATCGTGTTGAAAGACCTGCTTCTCCGGTAGAATTTTCTTCATATCCTATTAGTTGCAATACAATTACAGAGAATACATCAATTCCTGGCCTGCCTGCTGTTGCTGCCAGAGCCGCCTATTAAAAAGCGGCCTTATTAATGGAATTGTACATCTAGGATTAATCGGCTTGCGTTGGCCATTTACATTTCTCATTCCACAAGCACTTTTGTTTGCTTAATAGGCTGAAGGAGGTAGGAAATGACACAACAAAAGCCTCTCCCAATTGCCACGCGTATCACTGGTGGATTTAATATCCCCTTCCTTCTTTCATCCTCAAGTGCTTCATAGGGATAAGATCTGGCACATGCCACTAGGGAAAAGCGAAGCCGCAGCTACTCAGCGATTGGTGGGGAAAGAGGGAAGGAAGGAGGGGCAGAGAGAGAGGCATGGGCCAAAGGTAAGTCTTCACTCTGTTGGGGAGAAGTACAGGCCCTGCCTCTCTGTTCACCCTGGGAGGTGGGGGTGGGGGTAGCAAGGGGAGAGCACAGGCCCAGGAAAGAAGCACCCAGGGATGGGCACAGGGAAGGGTGGGAGGGAGCTGCCCTGCACTAATGGAATGGGTGTGATCTCCCTTTTGCCTTGTGTGACTTCTGCAAGTCATCTTTATCCAGGCCTAGGTGGTAAACCTGGTGGGACCCTCCTCCCCTCACCTGCCATCTATCCACTCCTCCATCACTTCCCATTTATGGTTTAGGATTAGTAAATTCCAAGTCTTTCTACTACTATGTCAAGCAGAGCACAATTTGACATGAAGGAGACCATGTGTGGGGAGGTGGGTGAGATCCCACAGGCCCACGGGGCTTTCTTTGGGCGAGGACTGGCAGCCCAGTTTGGGGATCCACTTCCGAATTTTGGGAAGGACAATCGAGAGAAGGGTCCTTGAGCTCCCTGGGCTCAGGGAGATGGGCTAACAGGTGGCTGTGTCTGCAGCAGCAGTCTGCCTAGGAGAGGGTGTTCCAGACAGAAAGCGAGCCCATCTGAATAAGCCCAGCACGTGATTATTAATCCCTGACGGCAGGGGAGTGGTGTGGAAAGTAGGGTAGAAGGCAGATGAGGACGCCCTAGGCCTTCCCTCATCCACAGGGACTCTCTGGAGTGTGTGGGTGCAACACACTTAACCCTTCACTTACCTCTACATTAAAGCAGGTGAAACCCAATCCGCCCCATACTGCCCTGCAGGGAGTTACCCGGGATATCAGAGAGGCACGGGCACTCCAGGGAAAAGCCAATCAAAAATAATAGACCTTGGGCCTCTTTATCAAATTCTGATCTCAAGAGAAAGCAGCCTTCCAGACTTTCAGAGCAGGCTGAGGCTTGAGAGGAGGAGTGCATGTAGATTCCGCCACTGGGTGGAGCTTCTTCATTAAAGGAATAGGCAACAGGCGTCCAGACTGGGGAGAGCAGGGAAAGCGCCCATCAACTCCTCCTGCCCTCTCTTCAACCTGCTCCAGGAGGTGATGCTTATAAAACACATCCTTCCCAAGGCGAGGCTTCATTGAATTTGTTCTTCTCTTTCCCCTACCCCCACCCATGAGCCAGGGAGGTCTGTGCAGGTCTGAAATGATAGACAGCTAAGGCCTATGAAGCCCCGACCCCTTTCCTGTCAGGGGCTCTGTGGTTGCACAGAGGACTCCCATCCCTGGGATGGTATCACTGCAGCAACAGAGTCCATGTTTATTGAAACACTGTAATATAGTATGACTTTTTGCTTTAATGGAATTTTCCTAGACCGCTAGGAGAAAAGACTCCATTAACCACACTACAAAGGCCTCTACTTATTAGTATTTTAGAACAGTGGCAAAACATTTCTTGAATCTAATTATTGCTGACAAATATGAAAATTGAAATCAAAGTTAAATTTTCAGCTACAGTGCCTCATATGCCAGCCTTCTCTGACTTCCACTATTGCATCAACACATTTATTCTTCCAATAGTTTCAGCAGAAGATTGGTTATTGTCCCTCTCCCTTAATACAGCCTTCTTTCCTCCTCCACTCCCCCCTACTCCCTCCCTGGCTTGGACCCTATATATTTTGAAGCATTAAATCTGACATATTCATCTTGGTGGCTGGCACTAGGTAACTAACTTTATGTTTACCTGTCACGGATGCAGAAATGAGCCGCACAGGGTGCTGGGAACCTGTTTCCGTCTCCCGACCCTCTCCTCCCGCACCCAATCCTAGCCTTCTTTTTTTTTTTTCCCAGATAAAAGTCATTTGACTGATTTCAAATTCCTGGTGATATCAGGACAGAAAAAAAAAAAAAAAAAAAAAAAGACTTGTCAACACCTTTCTTTCTTTTCCCCTATTAAGCATACTGTAAAAATCAATCCCTTTTGTCACTTCACTCTGCTTGCGAGAATGTTTAATGGATGTCAAGGGAGCTAATGATGGCTGGTAGAAAATTCATTTTAGATTTGCTATTTATAAAGTACTCAGTACTCAGGTGGGAAATTAACATGAGGCAAGGAGTGGGGCGGGGAAGGCCAAGCCTGGCAGTGGAGAGCTGGGGCCCTGCCAGGCTGGTAGTTTCTTTGTGTAGGTGGCACCCAAAGCATCTGGGGACAGAAAAGTATGTGGCGGAGGGGCCGTGTGAGAATGAATAAGGGTACAGGCTCGGGAAACATAGGCCTGGGCAAGTTGGCCTTTCTGAACCCAAATATTCTCAGCAATAAAATGCTATCTACAACCCCTACCTCACAAGGTTGATAGAAAGATTAAATAAAATATCACACATAAAACATTTAGCAGTGCCTGGCACATGGTAGTAGCACACGTGTAATAAATGTGAAATGCCTTTCCCGCAGCCCCACGAGGTTAGGAAGATCGGGACAGAAGGCTCAGCACAGAATTGCTCCAGGATCTCCCCTGGAACTGGGTGTAGTGGTCCACACAGAAGCCCACAGAGGAACCCTGAGTGAGCACCTCCCGGTACCTCTGGCCAGGTAACCAGGTCTGCCGGTGGCTGTCAGACTGAAGCATGCATCAGAATCATCCAGAGGGCTTCCTGATCCACAGATTGCTGGGCCTCCCCTCAGAGGTCCAGAGTCATAGGGCTCTCTGGGGGGTGGGGCTTGAGAATTCATATTGCTAACAAGTGCCAGGGGACCCTGATGCTGCCCGCCAGGGACCACACTTTGAGAACCACAGAGATACACATGCAAACTAAAGTGTCTCCCTGAAACGCCGATGGGTACCACTGTCTCCCAGGCCCGCACCACTTTCTTCTTTCTAGCCTGCCGAGATGGAGCAAGTCCTTCTCCACCCCTGACCCCAATCCAGTATAGGACTCAGGATTTTGAAGTAAAGCACTGAATGCTAATTAATTCCTCCCCAATTTTACATTGCTGGTCAAGTGTAAGGGCCAAGTGCTCAGGTTGTTTTTCTGGTTTGCTTCAATGTGTAGCCAAACCTCGGTTTCCCCTTCCTCTGTGCAGCTTGTTCCTCCATGGCTGATAGTCTGTTCCCTCCAGATCTCATGTTGAAATGGATTTCCAGTGTCGGAGGTGAGGCCTGGTGGGAGGTGTTTGGGTCATGGGGGCGGATCCCTCATGAATGGCTTGGTCCTCTCCTCAAAGTCATGGATTCTCGTTCACTGGAAAGTTGGTTGTTTAAAACACCATGACACCTCCTTCTCCTCTCTTGCTTACTCCCTCTCTCACCGTGTGACCTGAAAGTGTCCCTTCTCTGTGGCCATGACTAAAAGCTTCCTGAGGCCTCACCCAAAGCTGAGCAGGTGCTTGTGCCACACTAATACAGCCTGCAGAACCATGAGCCAAATAAACCTCTTTGTGCTTTACTCAGTCTCAGGTATTCCTTCATAGCAACGCAAATGGACCAACCCAAGCACTCAGAGGGAGCGCCCCTCTCCCAGTTCTCTCTCTTGCATCTGGAACTCCAAACCAGGAAGCTCCGGCCTCATCCACCCCTCACTCTTCCAGTCTCCTTTTCCTGGGCTTCCCTTGGATGCTTCTCTGTTATATTTGGATTAACTGCAAATCTCCTTTGATTACTCACTCTCTGTTGAAACAGACAACCTGTTGCCACGTGTTTGATTACTGAATCCCAGGGGAGTTCCCATTTGTAAGGCAGCCAGTTACAGCACACCCAGCCTTACACACATAGTCACTGGGTTGCTATTTCATTGTCTAAGAAGGTGCTTTCAGTTTCTAATTTTTCAATAATAAGCTTCTCACGAAGCCCTTAAGCTGTGAAAATAAGCCGAAAACTGCTTTTCCAGTCATTTACATAAACACAAGCAGATCAGGAAGAGGAAAAAAATAGGAAATAGTTTTACACATTCTTCCCGAGGCTCTGGAAGCCTGGGTGGATTGCCCATCCAGTCTGCAGGTCTGGAAAAGCACGACGGGAAGCAGGGCGGCTCGCAGCACACCTGCCACCCAGGCGAATGATAAACCCTGAAATTTCTCCTGACGCCCGCCAGGCTGCCGCTTTGCCGAGGCTGAGGGATATTCTGGGCACAGGCAAATTGTTCTGTCAGCAAGCCGCTCCCCCAGCTGCATCTCGTTAGGAAGCTTGTCATTCACTGCCCAGCCACAGCATCAAGGTCCCACCCTCTGGGGTGGCATCCTGTCACCTGGGGCAGGTAAGGGGTGGCTGCAGGAAACCTGCCCAGGAGCCAGGCCTGAGGCAAGGAGCTCAACCTCCTAGAGGGTTGCTGCTTATCTTGCTCAGGGTCATGTAAATCAGGGCCTGGCCCATAATAGGTGCTCAGTTATTTGACTAGCGGGGAGGACTTGCTGGCATGTGGGCCACTTTCAACCACCATCTTTCTTTTTTCTTTTTCTTTCTTTCTTTTTTTTTTTTTTTTTTTTTGTGATGAACTCTCGCTCTTGTCGCCCAGGCTGGAGTGCAATGGCATGATCTTGTCTCACTGCGACCTCTGCCTGCCAGGTTCTAGCAATTCTCCTGCCTCAGCCTCCCAATTAGCTGGGATTACAGGCATGTGCCACCACCACACCCGGCTAATTTTTGTAGTTTTAGTAGAGACGAGGTTTCACCATGTTGGCCAGGCTGGTCTCAAACTCCTGACCTCAAGTGATTCACCAGCCTCGATCTCCCAAAGTGCTGGGATTACAGGTGGGAGCCACTGCGCCAAGCCAACCACCATCTTTCTCCCTATATTCTCTTGCTTGCTTTCTCTTTCCCCAAATACAGATCTTAAAATAATCCAATGAGCCAGAAAGAGCAGCATTGTTTTTCTTCTGTGCTAACTCATACACATTCCTATTAAAATATAAATAAATAGGCCATTAAAACCCACTTCTACCTTTAGACACTGATTCTGATCAGGCTGCTTCCCTGATGTGCCTAATACTTATGGGCAAAAGGTAGGATGCCTGCTAAAAACGAGAAGAAGATGCCCGATTAAATTCGAATTGCAAAAACAACAAAAAGCAAGAAAAAAAGTCCTTTAGTATTAGTATGTGCTCTGCATAATAAAAATCATTTGTTGATCAGGAATTTAAATGTATCTGGTGTCCTGGATTTTTATTTGCTAAATCTGGCAGCCCTAGCCAAAGAGAATCTATATGTACTTACATAAATAAGTGAATGTACATATTTATACTGCTTACACACCACCAAGCCTCCTCTGTCCCGGTGCTTTAGTGGATTTTTTCTAAGGTGAGAGTATTTGAGAGACACTGAGGCCCCTCCCAAGAGGCAGGGTCCATGCTGCTGCTTCCTCTTCCCCATGTCCAGCCCTGGGAGTGGCCCTTCCAGAAAGAGCTCCCGACTTTCAGTCTTCACACTCTTTTAAATCAATGGTTCTCAAATTTTAGGATGAATATCCTGAAGGGCTTCTTGACACACAGAGTGCTGGGTTCTGGCCCGATACTTTCTGATTTGGAGGCCACGCTTGGAGAGTCCTGGTGTCATGACGCTGGTGTCTCAGATCCCTTTCCCTTTTCCCAGGGCAGATTAGAAACCAGGGTCCCCAGGAAGGCTAAGTATAAAAATGATGGGTTGGAGTCCGTCTTAACAAACTTTTGTTCTCCTTTTTTTTTTTTTTTTTTAAGAGGGGAGCGGGTTTCAGATTTATTTTCTCTTTACAAATGTTTTCATTGATACATAATATTAGTACATATGTATGGGGTGCCTGTGATATTTTGCTGCATGCATAGAATGTGTAATGATCAGACCAGGGTGCTAGGGGTGTCCATCACCTCAAACATTGGTCCTATGTGGTAGAAACATTTCAAGCCTTCTAGCTATTTTGAAATACATAATACTTTGTTGTTAAATAAAGTCACCCTCTTCTGCTATTGTTGTTCTCCTTTTTCAGCCTCTTAAATTCTTCCCCTGGTCTTATTTACTCCATCATCACTCAGCACTAAGATGAGAATGTACAGTGTTCCACTGTCCTGATCCTGCAGGAAGAACACCCCTATTAGAGAGCAGCTCCTGCAAAGGTGTGGAGCTGTGGAGGGGCACCAGCCTTCAGTGTTTGCTGGGGCGATGGAGCAGAGTGAAGAGGGGAGTGCTGGGAACAGAGCGAGAGAGAGAGGGAGAGAGGGAGAGAGAGAGAGAGGGAGAGCGAGCCAAGAGAGGGAAGCAGACGACTTTGATAGGGAGGTCCGGTCACAAGTGCCTGTGCTGTCAGCGAGCTTCAAAAACATTGGCTTTTAATTTCGCAACATGAATTGAGTGCCGAAAGTTTACACACAGTTAATTCGGTTAAATGTGAAAACTACCTTCCAAGGAAATTCATATATCCTATTTGAAAGATGAGGAAAACAACGGCTTGGGGAAAAAACTCAGCTCCTAACCTTAATGACAGACTGGGATGAGAAAGGATATTCTGATTGATGTGGAGATTAAGGAATGTATTTGATATGAATATGCTTTGTAATTTGTAAAGATAAAAACATATCTTTTTAATTCCTTAAAAAGACAATGCAAGAAAGGAGTAAATGATGAGCTCTGGATATGTTTGGGAGATGGCCCTAAATGGTAGGACCAGAATCAAAAAAAGGGATAAAGAAAGAAGACTGGGGTAGATTATGTTTTTATTTAAAGTCCAGAGAAAAGACAGTGGCATGAGGGAAAAGTGATTAGTACTGCATAGTATTATCTTGTTCACTCACCAGCTGTCTCTCCCGTTACACACGCAACTCGTTCAGTCCTTTTTGTTTTCTTGGAATAACCAGGCTGCAGGTACATGGACACAAAGATGTGGATCTGGACACAGGTGTGTGCAAACACACACATTTTCCCTGCATTACACTCAGGGAAAACAAAAGCCAGCAAATGCAAGCTCCTTTAACTTCCTGCCACCAAGCTTACACGTTTACCTGCCTCCTTCCTGCGCCGGCGACAGCTGATTATCTCTTTTGTTAATTTTCATTTGTTTATTCTAGTAAAATATGCATGAAATAAAATTCACCCTTTTAACCATTTTTTTAAGTGTACAATTAAGTGGCATTGAGTATGTTTACAATATTATATAACTATCACTGCCATTCATTTCCAGAACTTTCTCATCATCCCAGACAGAAACTCTGTGACCGTTAAATCACTCCCTGTTTCCCTCCTCCCGCAAGCCCCTGATAGCCTCTCCATGAATTTGCCTATCCTACGTGCTTCGTGTAAGTGGAATCATGCTTTGTCGGTCCTTTGGTGTCTGGCTCATTTCACTTAGCATAATGGTTTCAAAGTTCATCCACGCTGCAGCATGTGTCAGAATTTCCTTCCAAGACTGAATAACACCCATTTATGCACAGACCTCATTGTGTTGATCTATTTGTTGATGATGGACACTTGGGTTGTTTCTACCTTCACTATTGTGAATAATGCTGCTGTGAACATTGATGTATAAATACCTGTGTGAGGCCCTGCTTTCCATTCTCTTGGGTATATACCCAGGAGTAGAATTGCTGAGTCATATGATAATTCCATGTTTAGTTTATTTTTTTTTCCAATTCACTGACTGATTTAGTATGTTTAATGTTGTTTTGTTTAGACACTGAGTCTTGCTCTGCTGCTCAGGCTGGAGTGCAGTGGTGCAATCACAGCTCACTCCAGCCTTGAATTTTTGGGTTCAAGGCAATCTTCTCACTTCAGCTTCCTGAGTGGATGGGACTACAGGTGTGCACCTCTGTGCCTGGATAATTAAAAAAAAATTTTTTTTTTGTAGAGATGGGGTTTTTCTATATTGCCCAGGCTGGTCATGAACTCTTGGGCTTGAGCAATCCTCCAGCTTCAGCCTCCCAAAGTGCTAAGACTATAGGCATGAACCACTAAGCCCAGCCTGTTTAGCTTTTTGAGAACCCCCCAAACTCTTTTCACTGTGGCTGCATCACTTTACATTCCCACCAGCGATGCACAAGGGTTTCAATTTCTCCACATCCTCACCAATATTTATTTTCCTTTTCTGTTTCTTCAGCGATATCCTAACGGGTGTGAAGTTGTACCTCACTGTGGTTTTCATCTGTGGTTCCCTAATGACTGGTGATATTGAAACATCATGGTTTCATGGTGGTAATGCCTTAGCCACAGATGCAGCCTATGGACTTGAGGGCCTCTTCCATCCTTATCAAGGGAACACTAATTTTTCCTCCTTTCATATGACACACTAATCGTTTCTTAATGTCCATCCCTCTTGCCGTGGTGATAGGCCCCTGACTTTGCCTGGGCATACTATCATCCACAGGGGATTGTGAGTTTCCCACATGCTCTTGTACTTAGGTGTGGCAATGTGGCTGAGTCCTGGCCAAGAGGAGGTGAGCAAGGATGCCATGTGATGGCCTCCAGGAGCATCTGCAGGGGGCAATGCCCAGGTACCTCCTGCCTCTTCTTCATCTCTCCCTCATTCCACTCTGGCACACAGATGCTGCCGCCTCAGACCATGGAGGCAAGGCCGTGTGCAACAGGTCCAGATGGCAGAAAGGTCTGGGTGCCTGAGTTTAGGGAACACCTCACTAGCCATGAACAGACAAAGTAGCATATTTCTGTAACCAGAGGGATACAGATTACATTACTTAAGCCACTCTAATTGCATCATTTTTGTCATTTGCAGCTGAATCTAATCACAATGCATATTCTCAAACACTTCTCTCCTTCCTCACTTTAAAGAGTAATGGAAGCAGTCTTTTTCAAGACTCCTTTCTCTACCCATGCTCAGGATTCGCTACCCCTCCCACCTGTTTGTATTCCCTGAGGGCCTCACTTGGCCAGCCATCCCCATATCCTCCTTCTTGCCTCTCCTTCCCTGGCCCCTGCCCATCTCTCTCTCTCTCCCTCTCTCTCAATACAGAAGCTTTTGAAATAATGACACTCATTTTCTGACTCCACTTCTTCCTCCCATTTGTATCCCCACCCCATTGCTCTGCCCCACAAAACTGTTATCCCCAAGGACATGGGAGAGATTACTGCAACTAAATATAATCTCCCTTGATTCTTTAGAAGCGTGTGACACTGCTGACATGCCTGCCTTCCTCAAATTTGCATCATTTGGCCTTATGGCCTCATGCTTTCAGATTTTTCTCCTATGTATTTGTCCACTTTTTGTCAATCTGCTTTCTCAGATCCCTTCTCCTCCCAGCCTTTAAGGACTAGTGCTTGCCCTCAATTCTTTTTTATGTATTCCTTACTCTCTCCCTGGATAATTAATTGTATCTGTGTTGAAGACTATCTTTGTTCATGCCCAGATATCTCTCCAGAGTTTCAGATCCATCTAGCTAACCTCATATTGGAAAGCTACTGTTAAACCCATCATGACCCAAATTGCATTAATTGCTCTCTCTCTAAAACCCACCTCTAAGCCATTCACTTAGAAAACAGAAGTCCTCTTACCCTTTCTTTATTACTTATCCTCTTCTTCCCTGTCCATCTCCAAGTCTTAACTCTTCTACCCCCACAACTTTTGAATACCCTCATGTCTCTCCTTCTCTGCAACTGTCACTCTGGTGACCTCGTGCCTAACTGGTTGCAATGTCCCTTAGAAGGCTTCCTTTCCTCTAGTCTTTCCCAACTTCAATTCATTTCCCATACTGTAACTAGAATGACACATTACCATTTTCAACTAACCCAAATCATGTTGTTCGACCACTACAACTGCAAGTGTGATCATGTTACGCCCAGGCATACAACCCTTCAATGCACCCTTTTCCCTCAGTATAAAATCTTCAATAAAAACAGTTCCAGCCCTGACCTCTACCTACCTCTCTACATATACCTCTTGTCTTTCCACCTACATTCCTCCTCCCATCACCCCATACAAACACACTCAATCTAGCCAAATTTGATATCACAGTCCTGAGACGTTAGCATATACAGTTTCTTCCACTTATAAAACTCATCTCTCCTCTCACCTGGTTAAATCTATTCACCTTTATCTCTCAGCTTTAACATATCTTCCTTCCAGAGGACTTTTTTCTGTCCTGAAAAGTCTCCCAAATGCTGCCATAGCAAACTGACCTGCTTTTATCCCAGCTCTTACCACGTGATAGTCACTTGTCTATTTAACCGAGTGCAGGAACTATGCCTGCCTTGTTGTTGTGTATGCCTAATACCGAGTAGGGTCTGAACAAATAATTCTGAAATGGATGAAATATAAATGTAAGTAAACACTTGGCCATGCTTTTGGATCGATTATGTTGCTCTTTTATCATTAAATTCAATGATGTGGAGATGCCATGTCTGTATCATTTGGAGATAACACAAAGCTGATGAAGACATCTCATCCGGATCCAAAAATAATTTCAATGGATTTAAACAATGAACACAGGGGCAATAAAGCTTTAAGCATTTAAAAAGATCATTTAGAGAAGATCACCTGTGAGCAAGGATAGGCAGGGTCTTGTGGAATCAGATTTTTTGTGAAAGGAACAAACACAGCCTCAAAATGAGCCAATGATGTGGCATGTCTGAAAAAAAGAATGAAACTAACACAATAATTAAATGAACCTATGTAACTATAAAGTCCAAAATCTGCTAAGTAACAGTTCACTTTCTACTTTGCCAATCAGATTACAGCTGGCAGAGTCTACTCTGGCAACACCTTTTCAGTTGATCATTATCAAACTGGTCATGTTTCAAAGATAATGATCAGGATGATTAGTGCTCCAGAAACTGTGCCATGCAATGATCACAAGAAAGAACTAAGAATTCCACGATAAGATAAGTAGGGCCTGTGATAGTCATCTCTTAGAAAGTGGATCATACACTATTGCTTCTATCCTGATAGCTCTAAAGGCAAAACTTAGGGAGAGGCAAATTTTTGCTCCACGTAGATTTATTAGAATTGTATTCAGCTGCAAGGAAAAGAAAACTAATAAAATGGAGATTTTTTTTCACAATTGATGATAACTTTAGAGCTATGCATTCTACAGCTGGTACAGCTGCTAGGTCATCTTGAACCTGAGTTCCCCCTATGAAATTACCCATACTCAAGTATTTTTTTATTTACCCAAACAGCAAGTCCATGTGGTTTGACCTACAAGCGTCCTTCTCTGTCAGTCTTGATATGTGTCCTTTCTCCTCCTGTTTGTAAATGGGACCCTGCACCTCCAAGAAGGATCCCAGTCTCCAAGTCAAGAAGGGAAAATAATAAAGTCCAAAAAGCACAGGCCATCCACGTACAACCCTCCACACCGTACCCAGTCATGTTATGCTTGTATTCCATTGGCCTGAACCACAGTATATGACCATACCCTGTTATAACAGAATCTGGAAGTTGAGTATTTTAAATGGGCATGTTCCTACTAGGAAAAAATTTAGAGTATTATTTCAAAAGAGAAAGGATAGAATTTATATTGAGGAGGCATCAAAAATGCCTGCCAGAATTGCAAAGTGCTTTCTCACATAGTTTATCAGCTATGAAAAAGAGTGTTAACATCAGTTATGCTTAGCTGTACCTCTCAATAGAATCATCTGTTGTTCTTTTGAAATAGAGATGAACTTGCCCTATTCCGACCTATGCCAGGAGAATTTTTGAGAGTTAGACCTGGGCATCTGCTTTATAACAATCTCCAGAGGTGATTCTGATAGGCAACCAGAACTGAGAGCCACAACCCAGGTAGTGAGTGTCTGGTCACTAGAAATCTCTGGAATTCTTGAGCAGGAATTAATCAACACAGTTCAGACAGTATTGTTGCCTTGAGGAGGAGACAGGGCAAGTGAAATGCCATGGTATCTGACAACTCTAGGAGTCCATGAAAAAGTTTCTGGATTTAATTATTAAATTATTTGACCTTGGACAAGGAGTTAGCAGTATGAGAAAATAATGGAAAAGATGACAATATGGCATTTAGATCCTTTTATTGGGAAGTTTTCATGGAAAAGGAAGAGGAAACGTAGAATGATTACTTAATTCTTCTTTGTCCTCAGAATTAGCAAAATGGTTTATCCATCTATAAATGTTCATATATCACCAATTGCATTGAGAAAAAAAAGCCGTTGATTAATCTCTTCCACGTCTGGGCTGAGTTCCCTCCTGACTGTTCAGGAAGAGAGTCAAGTACCCTAGTGGACAGCTTTGTGGAAGAAAGAGAGACTAGATTTGGAGAAACAGCTAAAAAACAATGGACCACTTCACCTTCTCCAACTGGATAAATTCATCCAGTCATTTTCCTCTTTTCTTAGGTTCTATCTTCCCTATCCCCATTCTTCCCTCTGATGCCAGCACCTCACCTAGATGTAGAGCGTAGGTTCTTCCCCCTTCCCCTACTGATCTGAGCAGTTCACCATTAGAATGACTTTTCCACTCTTAGGTCCATTGAGCCTGAAATACTGAGCTCCACAAGTACACTACATAGGTACCCATAACATCCGGTTTATTACTGATTACAGCCAGGAGGGATTACTAATATATGGGGAAAATGATTTAGGATCTAAAAAAAGGAACTGTCAGACAGAAGAGATGAGTTGAATCTAAGAAAATGGCTTTATAATAGAAAGGGTAAGTTCTGAGGTCAGGCTCTTGCATACCTAGTGAAACAACTCAGGCAAACAATAAGGAAGAGTTGAATGAACAATAGCTCACCTTAAGTCGGCAGAGTTATAGGGCAGCTGAAATACCTAGTAACATCTCAGGTCTTCCTCCCTTCCTTTCATCCATAAACACTGAGTGTCACATTTGTCCAAGGGACTGTGCTATGTGTACTAGGTATGTAAAGATAAATAAGACAGTCCTGGCCCTTCAGGAGCCCACAGCCCGATAAGGGGAGATAGATGTGTAAATAGGTCACCCACACTAACATGTTGTGGATATGAAGAGAAAAGGTAAGAAAAAGAGCAAGTCAAGCATGAGAGAAGGAGTAAGAAGACTCGGCTGGGCGCGGTGACTCATGCCTGTAATCCCAGCACTTTGAGAGGCTGAGGCAGGCCGATCACCTGAGGTCAAGAGTTCAAGATCAGCCTGACCAACATGGAGAAACCCCATTTCTACTAAAAATAGAAAACAATTAGCTGGGCATGGTGGCACATGCCTATAATCCCAGCTACTCTGGAGGCTGAGGCAGGAGAATCGCTTGAACCTGGGAGGCTGAGGTTGTGGTAAGATGAGATGGCACCATTGCATCTGAAGCCTGGGCACAAGACTCCATCTCAAAAAAAAAAAAAAAAGACTCAAAGGAAAGGGTTCCGAATTTTGAATTTAGTCTGAAATTATCAAAAGCATTTTCTAGGTAGAGAGGGGCAGGGTAGGGCCTGAGCATAAGCCGAAGGAACAGCATGCACGTGTGCTATACAGAGGGAGCAACAGGAAACCCCAAAGAGGCCATGGAGCAGGGAGTGCCTCGGTTTAGGGGAGAGACAAACTGAGGACAGACCCTTAGGATTTACACACCTTGCCAGAGAGCTGAGACTTCACTCTACTTGGATTTGGAATTGGGAGAAGCTATAATATACTGGGCTCTTATATGCTGAGTTACCAGGACACACTGGGAGAAGACTGGAAGAAGGACGCAGAGGAAGCGGAACAACTCTAGAGAGAACCACCAGCACTCTGTTAATGGATTATAGAAAATAGGAGGCAAACCTTGGAATATTTAATCTAGTAAAGAGAAGATACAGGGGAGAAGGGGAGGAAATCACAGTTTCAAATATTTGAAAACAGTCATGTTGTAGAAAAATTAGACCAGTCCTGTGGGTAGTAGAATTAAGTAATATTTATTGAGAGCTTACTATGTACAAGGCAGTATTCAAACACTTTATTTGCATTAACTTATTTAATCTTTACAATAACCTTACAAGGTAAGTCCTATAATTATCTCTATCTTATTGAAGAGGAGCTGAGTTGCACAGAGATCGATTCAATCACCACAGATCTCAAACCAGAAAGAGGCAGAGCCAGGTTTGGCTCAAGGCAATCTGGCCCTGAGGCTGCTATGTTATAATCACTCTCCAGATACAGGATCTTTGGCTGGATTCTATAAGAAGGCAGAATCTCCTTCTCCTACCTCTTCCCCTGCCTGTTCTTCCCATCCTCCTATCTCCCTGAAATCTGACAGTCAGATGCAATGGACTTCCGTAGAGATGCAAGTTCCTATCGTTGGAGATAGAGGCTGGAGGACCACTGCAGCTGCATTATTGAGGGGTCAGAGCCCAAAGAGAGGAACTGAAATGAAGTATCTTGAAAGTCCCTCTGAGCCTGAGCTTATTGTGATTCAAGGGTTGTCTGGCAAAGCAGTATGAACACTCAGGGGAGCCAGGTGGGTGTGTGGGTTGTCCAGAGACTAAACTTGGCACAAATCTGCCAGTAGCCCTGTTCTAATGTGCCTCTTAGATCTGCCGACTCCATCAGAAAACAAACAAGTTTTCACTCCTGCACACACCACAGGAGCTGACCCGGCCATAGGAGTGGAGCCAGCATCACTTCTACCTAACACATGAAGCTGCAAAATTGTCATTGAGGTTCTGAGCATGAGTCTTTATTGACCATGAGAAGGAGGGAGCAGTGGAAGCAATGCAGCTGGATAACTGATTCCTGGGGAGGGGCAGGGAGGCTAGGTGGAAGAGAAATATGTAATTCTCACACCTAAGGATGGAGCTTCTTCTAAGGCTACTCATTGCTTAGCACTCTCCAATCCAGCTCAAACACATTCCTTTTTGACCCTCAATCAAATGCCTCCTGAATTTCTCTTGAAGGAAGGCTTAGGAATTGATCAATTGAGAGTCATTATCAGTTCTATTCCCCCTACCCATGACAAGTTAATCCTTTCCTTCCATTCTAAGGATACTTTATAGGTAAATAAATGCATCCATATATGAACACACAGCATCATATATATGAGACAGCATGTAGAGTTTGCATGCACACACACTGCTGACATGTTCTGACTCTGTTCATTCGTCTGTGATGCTGTTTATATTCTTAGCTTCCTGCAGGCAGAGGCTGGTGCTGAGTATTTTCTTTTAGCACCACTACCTATCAATAACTATACTCAAAAAGACTATTTGCAGTATTGCCAAATGTTGAACTTGGAATGAGACTTGAAAATCTTTCAGTCCAAGTGTTTTATTTTAAAGTGAGAAAACTGAAGCCCATATAGGGGATGTGTCTTACCCAAGGTCTCCGAACATGTTCAGATGGCTTTAGAGGTACAGTTTTCAACTGACTGCAAATGAGGCCTTCTTGGAGAGCTCTTAAAAATATCAGTGTAGGGTCCCATCCAAAGGGATTCTGATTTAATTGGTCTGTGACAGGGTCCAGACATTGGTATTTTTATGAAGTTCCCCAGGTGATTCTATGGTATGGCAAGTTTGCAAACCACTGGCTAGGACAGAGTATTGCAAATAAATGCAGATTGCATCTACCCACTGAGGGTTCTGAGATCAAGCTGGGAGATGTATAATTGCTCTAGACCACTGGACTCGGAAGAATCATGGGTTTATGAGAAAGGTAATTACCTGTTCTTGTTTATAAGAAAACCTAGGAATGATCACTGCCACCATGATGGAAATGCAGATAGCGGCAGCCCCCCTAAAGCATTCAGGGTGCAGCTATAGTACATGGCCTGAGCACCAGAGCACCTTTGCTACTTCTGTACACATAGTTCTGCAAACACGATCCATGGATTAAAAGAAGACGGGTGTGTAGGAGAACAACTATACAACGTGACGTCCAAAACATGGCATCCCACCAGAAGAAAACAAAGAAATTCCTTTCGTTAATGATGCATTTGTATTATTCCAGGAACTCTAAATTAAGATATGATGAATGGGTAGCAAATTAAAGGGGTTCTCATAGAGCAGGTTATCTTAGCTCTACCCTGAATTCTGAATCCCTCCCAGAGGTCAGATGAACAGTATTTGCCTCATCCAGAAAAGCTGTCTGAGGCCAATTCTTCCCTGGCCTTGTCTGGTGTTCTCCCTTTATCTTCTAGGCCCTCCAGTTCTGTGCAGAAGCCAGGGCATAAAGGAGGTGGAGAGGCCAGAGAGGTGACAGTGATGTTCAGCATCAGTCAGTAACTCAAACACACAAGGCAATGACCACAAAGGCAGTGAACTCACAGCAGCCTTCCCCACCCTATATATACCAAAGACATCCCTGAGCTCCTTTTCTACAAGAGGTTGTGTGGAGTAGCAAAGGCAGCATCTCTGTGTTATGAGAACCCAGAGTCAGGGTGTGCACCTCCTCTCCCCAAACCCTTCTCAAAACAAGGACTGAGGGCTAGTTACTTTCCTGCCATCTGTCATCATTTGTACAGGAGGCCAGAAGCTGTGTCATGGAGTCTCCACCATTGCTTCTGGTACTGCTGTTGTTGCTTTCCATTTATGACAAAGGATGCCAAGCCAAACCAAACCTGAGAGATGCAACTAGGTCTTTGGTCTAATCCATTAGTTGCTTTTTCATCACTGTTGTATCTCTGGCACCTAAAACAATGCACCGAACATAGCAGGCACTCAATAAGCACTTGGATGTGTTTGAACCAGTCGACAAATAAACAACCAGATGGATTTTGTGTTAGGGTGAGAGTTTGGTGACACTTCCAAGATGAGCAAAGGAAGCACCGCTAGAGAGTGAATTTGAATGAGTAAGTAAAGCCAAAACCAGCAGTCTTTTGATCAGTCTTTTATTATCGCAAAGGGCAATACTCTCACAGAAGCTAAAAAAAAGAATCAAATTTAGTAACCTAAGATGTCCTTAGTAACAGAGCCGAAGAATGTGTTTTCCAATATTTGATTTCTTAGCTTGACAGTCTCTCTTGAAATACTCTCTTCTCCGCAATGAAAATGTGAATCTTTGTTGGTTTGTTTTGCAGTTTGCAAATGACTTACAGAGCTCTTCTGGCGGGGTTTCTGTATCTCCACTTGCAAATAAACAAAAGGCCATTTCTCTAATATGACTTAAGTAGGGGAGAGTCTGTGATCTCCTGTCATGATTTTAGAAGCAGTAGAAAAGGAGAAGAGAAAGGAGGGGCAAGTAGAAAGAAGAAAAAGAAAAACCGAAACAGCTTATAGAAGCTGAGAAAAAAAGCAGGAAATAGGCAAAGATAAATTAGATATGGAAAATTAGAGTGTGAGGGATACCAAATAATGGAAGACTCTGTAATTAATAGGATCCCAGAGAACCTTTGGATGGGGGCTGAACTCGCCTATGGTCCATTGGCCTCCCTCCCCGCTTCCATCACATCAGCTGGGCTCCTTGTGAACTGTGAAGACAGGCTCTCCCCTCCTTCTCCTAGGCAAGCCTGCATGAAGCAGAGCAACCCCTGCCAGCTTGACCTAGATCTGTCAACTGATCAATTACTTTTCCCATAGAGGAGAAGGAAAAACGAAAGGGAGAAAGAAAAAGGGAAAGAGAAAAAGAAAAGGTGGAGAACAGAGAAGTAGGGGGAGTGGGCAGAAGGAGAGAAGGAGGGAAGGAGGGAGAGAGAATGGGAAGGAACACGGATGCACTCTTGTATCTTTTCAGTTTTAAGCAGTGGTAGCAAGAGCAGGCTTAATCCATAAGGTTGCATAAATAAAGACATACATACGTACACACATACACACATACATACATGAAAGAAAAAAATAAAGCTCTCAGAGGTTACTGACCAAAATCATAGTCAAAGCAGAGGATAGAGCTCTTTTTTTCCCACCCTTTGCCAATCCAGATTAGAGCTATTTTTTCGGAGACTCCTACTCCTAGCTCCATCCTCCCTAGCGCTCCCCGTCTCCACCATTCACACTGCAGTCCCACACTGAAGCCTCCTTTTGCAAAGGGATGGGACGCATGCTCCCTGCAAGTGCCTTCGAAAGCCCCTCTGCCCTTCCCCAGTGCACTCTCTGAGAAGATGAGGCTACCTCCCACAGAGGGGAGGAGATGCTTCCAGGAACACTAGGATGGTACCCTTCGACCCTTCCAACCTGTATGCCTTCGACTCCTTTATTCCTGCATGCTTTCTTTTTTTATGTTTAATTGGTTTTATTGAATTCCAAATGACTACAGACATAAAGTAAACATGTAACAAGACAATAGAGCAGAAAGGAAGTAAACTGCATAAATATAATCTCAGCATGGAGTTCCACTTAGCACCACATGTTTGGAGTGTTACAAGCATTAATGAGTCCTTACGACACCCAAGGGAGTAGCTCCCCGGCCTGGTGGGCAGGTGGGGAGATGGGCCCGCAGAGGGAAACCTTTTCCCCTACCGAAAACAGAGCAGTTTGAGCCTAGAAGTACATGTCCCCCGTGGAGCTATGTTCAGGCCACTAGAAGTGGCTAGAGACCTGGAGACCATACATATTGGGGGTTTGAAGCATTTGTAGGATCTCTGCTACAGCAGGAAGGAGAGCAATGTGGGTGTTTGTTTGTTTGTTTGTTTTTTAATCTTTAACATTCTAGTTTGTGGGCAGAAGCAGACCATGAGCTTGAATTCACAATACTTGGAAAAAAGCCAAACCACAGACCTGTTCTTCTTACTCAAAGTGTGCATAATTGAATGGCAAGAACATTGCAAATCTCTCTAGCATGTGTCTCTTGCACACGTCAGAATCACGTGCCCCATACTGATTCAGAAATTCTGCCATTTCTTGGGATATTGAGAGAGCTCACTTCATCCCAATGGACAAGTTTTGGCTAAAATCAACACCAGGTTGTTTGTCCCATCAAGAAAAGGAGCCAGTACCAGCATGGCAGACAGCACGCTGGCAGAGAGCAGAACCCAGGAAACTGCCAGGAGGCAGTCTAGACCCGATCACCTCAGGCCGGGAACCAAGAAAGATACCTGAAAACACCATTCAGGACCCCTGAATTAAAACCAGTGCTACAGAAGGGGGTTACTGAGAAAGAACAGAAGTCAGGGACTGTACATTGCAGCTGATAAGACGGGTTTTCGGGGCCTATATTAGGCTTTAAGGGAACCAAAAAAGGGAAGAATCAGGACCAGGACCAGGCTCTGTGCCTGGTAACTAAAGCTGCAGTTTCAAGAATGGTCTTCATGCAGTGAGACCTGCTGGCCACGGCAGACACTCTCCAGGCACGTTAGAGCGAATGCTCAGAGGGCCGTCCCCGTTGGTGGGGTGGCCTCCTAATACAAAGGGTGGAGGTGAGCTACCTTTGTGCCACTGTGCACGCCTTGCCAGGAACTTCCCCCAAGTTGGCAGCCCCAAGCCTGGCAGGCAGGTTCCACTCAATGAGGCTCTCTGACCCCTCCCCTTGCTGCCATGCTTCCAAGAGCCTACAATGCCTATATCAGGCCCAGGGCCCAAACATTCCAGGCTAATGTTTCCACTTTGCCAGTAAATATTGTCATGGTCTCGTCTGCCACCCATGAATCTCAGAAGCATTGCCCAGTTCAAGCTGCTGCTGGCACCACATGTGTACTGTGCATGGCAGGAACCTGGCCAGCCTGCCTAGCTGAACGGCGCCCACTGCCCACCTCCTGGGTGCTGTGCGAAGGGGAGTGTGAACTTTGCCAAGGCACCTTTTCCTTCTCCTCTGCCCTGTCTGTGTCTCAAGCTAGCCGCTAAGTGGATGCGGGATGTGAGGAGAGGTGAGGAAATGAGAAAGGTAAGAGAGGAACCTACCCAAGCAAATGGGAAGGTGTTAAAAGAAACAATAATCCTTCGAAGGAGAAACGGTAGGTTTTCTAGAAAGAGGAAGCTGCAGCACAACCAGTCGTTCCTTTCAGAGGCTCTCAGTGGCAGAAGGTGGGCGGTGGGTGTGCTGCAAAGGACAGTGTCTGATCCAGCTCCGTAGCATCTGCTCCCAGGAAAGAGATGCCTCTACTTAATCAACCCTGGTGTATCTTAGGGCCAGAGCGCCAGGGAGCTAATCGCCCCCTCCTGTCAGCGTCACTAATCAGTGCTGATTCCCTCAGAAACCCCCCTCCCTACCTAAGCTGGATCATGGTTGCTGGTTGGGTTGGGGGGAGGAGCAGGTCAGGGAGGGGTTCCTAACCTGCCACTAGCACCAGGCACCTTTTCAAGAGGCACGAGGCACAGGAAGTAGCAGCTCTGGGAAGAACCAGCTTAAAACAAAAACAGAGGAGAAGAAAAAATCGCCTTGGAATGTGTACTGCATTCTAACTAGTCCCACTGGGTCAATGCAATAGGGGTGGATTATTGCAGGCAAGACCTGGGCTGCCTCAGTAATTCTGCAAGTTTGGTAAGAGATAGCTGGCAGACTTCAGCGTCCTTCCCCTGAAAGAGAGAACAGACATCACCTTTGCCACATCTGACGGGCAGGCAATATGGGGGGCTTTGGGGGTTGTTCTGTCTTAAAATTGGGCAGCCTTGTTCTGTTACGACACACTGAAGCCTATTCAGGGCTGACTGGGTGAGGGTAGTACAAATAAGGCCATCATTCTTTTTGAGACATTCAGGATTTGGTAGCATGTGATAAGGTCTAAGATAGTCCTGTCGCCACCACCCCTACCCCAAGGTAGGAACAAGACCACAAAATCAGATGGCACCTTAGATAAATTTGCACCACTTTGCTACTCATCTATTCAGAGACGATTCAAAGTATGAGCAAATATTATGCTTCCCTGCATTTATTCTGATGAAAAAAAAAAAAAACACGTATGCTAATTTATATGTAAATTCAGTATGGCCCTGGGGCTCCTGGCATGCAGCCAGCAGGGCTGTTGATGGTGGAAGTTTGGTCATTGTCTCCAGTTCGATGTTACAGACAGAAGAGACATGGATCTCAGGACGGACAGAAATTACTGAGGGCTTGGGACCTTCCCTCTCCCTACCTCTGACCCCTCACCCTGCCCCTTCCTGCTTAGTTTTCATTTTTGCCCTCAGTCCTCATAGAAACCGCTTTCCCGAAAGTGCCGGATCCTGAACTCAGCCTCCCCACTTCATTCTTGTGCACCCAGAACAAGCAGGGGCGCACACACATGCACGCACACACACGCTGATGCTGCTCCATATTATATAAGAGGAGTCAATCAAGGATGCCTCCAAGTTGACTCCCTTCACTCACACACCCACCAAAGCCCCTGGGGGAGACGAGGGAGACCCTGAGGCCCATGCCTCCTGGCGTTGGGTGCAGCAGGTGACATCATGGACATCCCTGCAAGATTCACCACCTTAGACTTCCTTATCATGCGACACAGATCCCTTCTGTCCCCCTCCTTGCCTTCTTCGTCGAGCCCCAGCCAAGGGTGTACACATTTGATCTTTCCAGCCTGGTCTCTCTGCCCACCTTACGTGGATCCACACTGCAGCCACTGCACCCTATGTAAAGAGGACAGCAGCAATCCCTAGATCCTAACCTCGGAGAAGCGTCAGCAGGACTACAGCTCAGGACTCAGTTCAGATCAGGAGAACTCCATATTGCAGGGGGAGAAGAGGGCGAGGGGGTGGGACTCCCCATCGTTTTTCACTGGGTCAGAGGGAACTTTCCTCTGGGAATACAACTGCATAGGACTGAGCCTCGCCTCCCAAGAGAGGGCTCCTCCTCCCAGAGCCCTGCTGGGTCACCCTGGGAAAGTTTCTCAGCTTGTCTCGATCCTTACGAGTTTAGCCACGTTTAATACGAAAGAGGCAAACTAGTCATCCCAAAGGACAGGGCAGGTGGGAGCAAGCTGATCAGTGGATAATTCTGTTGCTGGAACGAATGGACGTGAGAGCCGGGATGGGATGTGGGGGGGTGGGGGCACGGTGCAGCAAATGGACTCAAGGTGCAGGCCGATTCCACATGCACAGAACACAGCACTGGGAACATCAAAGCATGCACCAACTGCAGCCCCCAGGGCTCCGGGCTCAGGCGATAAATAAACAGAAAATTAGCATTCGACTCTTATTGCCTCTCTCCCTTCAACTTCGAAAAGCTTTTTCGAATTTCAGAGCCCCGGCTCCCCTTCCTTTTATCTGATTGTTATCCACACCCCCCACCCCAGCCACAAACACACCCCCAACACATTCAAAACTAAGACAGTTGTCCCCCACTGCTGCAAATTGACTCATCCCTTGAAGCTGGATCGCTGACCAGAACCGCACAAGAAGCACCTGAACCTGATTCTTTCTAGCCTGCCTTTTCCCCTTTGCTCCTTTTAAAAGCTTTGCAAGTTCGCTGGTAGATATTTAAAGTTTCCTCTTGTAATTTCTTCCCAGGCGCATAAGCAACACATTGGCAACCCTGTTGCCCTCCGAATCTGTCATTTCCCCCTGCTTACATGTGTGCTCCGTTGTATATGTGTGCAAGAATGTGCATGAAGCCAGGGAGCCTCGCACACGACCACAGACCTAACAGGAGCACCAAACACGTTTTACTTATGCACATACATTCCCCCATTCCGGTAGCAGCCAGAATCAAATCAATATTCTCACAGCCTAGTCGGGAGAATGAAGTCCCAGCCATGCTGTCTAAACGCTCTCTCCTCCACCTGCAAACAGCGCAGCACAGCCCACTCGGGGAGTCTGCAAATCTTATAAAGCACACTGTACAATTCCTGGGTCTACTGTAAGCAAATCAATAGCGAGCTCTTACCTTGGAAGAGACACAGAGCAGCCAGCCCCGTGAAGACTGCCCAAGAGATAGAATTGTGCATTTTTGACTGGATGGTTTTCATGATTTTTTTTCTTCTTCTTTTTCTTCTTTTTTGTCAGGTTCGGTTTTTTTCTTTCCTTCCTGATAGATTGTGTTGCTCTCAAGCTTGTGCAAGGAGATTTAAATCCACTGTTTTGCTGAAGGACACAACAAGAAAGCCGAGGGTGTGAGAGAGTATGACTTCTCCGTAATTATCTCCACTCATACTCTGGCACTGAGACACATTGTACAATCTGGCCCTGGACAGCCCTCCTACAAGCTGCAATCATTGGTTCTAATCCAAGGATTGACAGAGCTACAACACACGCGCGCGGGCACACACACACACACACAGACTCTCTCTCTCTCTCAGGAATCATTTACTGGGCAAATCAGGCTAGCTGATTAAAGAGACAGGAGCCTGGAGAGATAGAATGATAAATGCCACTTTGCCCCTTCTATATTACTTTCATTTTTTAAACTGACAGTCTCTGAGTCTTCTGAATATCAGAAAATCCCTTTCCCCCTGGCATTCCCTGGCCTCCTGAACTCAGATTCCCTTTGCACTGGAAAAATCCCATAGCCAGCCATGGCTTATGGGAAATTTTAAAGGGACATTTTCATGCTCAGTGAAACTTGTAAAGATGAGTCAGATTTCATTTGTTGGTACCTATGTTCCCCTCCGACGGAAATATCATTCAGTGACAGCTTTTTTTTTCTCTCTTTCATCAACATTTCTACTTAGTTGCTTTGAAAATAGTAAATAACTTTCTATTTTCTCCTCCTGTCACTCCTGTTTCAGAACATCTATGTTACTCCTCTTTTTCATTTACTTTTTAAAAACCAATTTCCTAAAGTCATCCATGTGTATATGATACCATGAAAAGGTACGAAGTACCTAGTATTTGAGAAGAAGTTCTGCAGTCTGAAGATGGAGAACCTTCTTCAAAAGAAAACAAAGTAGGAGTTTATTGACTTAGTCAATCCACATCCACTAAAGCAATAATAGAAGCATCTGTGATTTAAACTGCAGCAAGAAAGATTCAGGTCAGACATGCAGAGGGGCTTTCTGAGTGTACACTTTGTGAAGGTCCTCAGAGAGTTGAAGACGTTAATCTCCTTGGTGATAGGAAAGAATAAAAACCAAACAGAAATAACCTAATGGATATACATAATTTCTTAAGAGGTCCAATTCTAGGGCCTGGAAGTTTATTCTAATTTTTGGTTTCCTCTTATGAGAGGCAATTTAGAGGATGTGAACAAAATATCTGGAAAATGTAGCTCCTGGCTGGGCACAGAGGCTCACGCCTGTGTATCCAGAACTTTGGAAGGCCATGGAAGGCCTGTAGCCTGAGCTCAGGAATTCGAGAGCAGCCTGGACAACATGGTGAAACCCTATCTCTACTAAAAACATCCAAAAATATCTGGATGTGGTGGTGCATACCTGTGGTTCCAGCCACTTAGGTGGCTGAGGCAGGAGAATCGCTTGAGCCTAGGAGGCGGAGATTGCTGTGGGCAGAGATTGCGCCACTACAATCCAGCCTGGGCCACAGAGCCAGACAGACCCTGTCTCAAGAAAAGAAAAAAGAAAAAGAAAAAGAAAATGTAGCTTCTCGCAGAACCTTCCTTAGCCAACTCTGGCACATTCATATCCCCACTATGCCTTGACACACATTTAAAAAATATTCTTCTAGAACTCCACTGCTAATTATTATTACTTCCTTGTAACCCCCATAAAAATGTTAATGTATTTTCAAACTGCATAGAAGAAAAGTACTCATTGTCTGTTTGTATTTTAGCATACAGAGGTGAAATGAAAACATCGCTGCCATTTTGCACATGTCGAAGACACACAATTTACCTTGTTTTATTTTTTTTTCTTTTTCTATCTTTCTTTTTTTGTTTTTACAGATTTTTGCTCTGTCACCAAGGCTGGAGTGCGGTGGTGCAATCACAGCTCACGGCAACTTTGAACACCTGGCTCAGGTAACCCTCCTGCCTTACCCACCAGCTAATTTGTTTGTTTGTTTGTTTGTTTACTTTTCTGTGGAGATGAAGTCTCACTATGTTGCCCAGGCTTGTTTCAAACTCCTTGCCTCAAGCAGTCCTTCCAGCCTCGGCCTCCCAGAAGTTGACCCTGTGATGAGTATGAACAGGAACAACATTCCCTGGAATGTGGGATCTTGTGACCATGAGAGGAAGGGGCCCTGGGACCTCAAGATCTGGGGACCTCAAGATCCTACTCACAGCTCTGCACAACCAAGGGGCCTCAGGCAGATCATTTCACCTCTGTGAACCCTGGCTTCTTGTCTGTAAAATTATAGAACTGGAATAATTTCTTATCCTCCTTCCCATTTTAAAGACTTTTTATGTTAACTGGTATTTTTTTTTTCTTCTTGCCATTAAATTCTAATTCACATGTCTATCAAAATGTCCTTGCTACCGTGAGCTCCCAATGGACAAGAATTTTATCTGTAGATGAGACGTTTTGTGCGGTGCTCAGCATAGTGACATGTGTAATTAAATGCTTTGGAACAACTGTGATGGAAGGTGATAACAGTGCTGTGCAAAAGGAAGGTGTGCTCACCACCGGTTCATTTCTCTCCAGAACGATGACAAAGATCATGGGCCACTGGTAAGTCTCTAGTCCCAATCTGGAGAGGTAGACACTAACATTTGTAAATGTCCTCACTCTGAACTATAATAAATCTATACAGTTACCAATGTTTATGAAGCTCCCATGTGTGTACAAATAATAAGAAATTAATCATCAGAGTTGATATTTATTGATATTTATTTGCAGTGTGCTAGGCATGATACTCAGTGTTCTATATGCATTTTTTCTCATTAAATCCTCATAACCTGTGAAGTGGTGATATTACCCTCCCCATTTTATACATGAGGGCATTGAGGCTCAGAAAAAGCTTGTCCACAGCCACATAACAGTTAAGGAATGGAATCAGGATTTAAACCTAAGCATTTTCATCTTAGATCAACTTCAAAAATAATATTCTGTGCTAAATACTGCGAGGGACTCAAATAGATATCAATCATCCTAGTGTATAATCTTTTTGCTGTTTTCAATAGCATATGAGATTATTAATAAACATTACAAAATAATACATATGTTGATACAAAACTACAGGAAGACTCATATACTGCTCTCAATCTTAACTGAGTTTCAAATGGTTGGTACATAGAATTAATTTCATCAGACCGCACAGGATAGCTGGTTGTTTTCTATGACAGTTTTGTAAAGTTCTTTGGAGATGGTGGGAGTCATGAATACCTTGAGAGTGACTCTGATCCTAGATCTGAGGCAGAGGGAAGGATATTGCTGGATGAGGATACCATGAATTAAAAACTAGAGTTAGAAATATACCAAGTAGATTTGAGGTTCTAGTGACTTGTCTGAGATTCCCCATCCTACCCTTCTGTATAGCAATAAAAGCTTGAAAATATTTTCTTACATAAATCTTAGCACAATATGATTCTTGGCAGTTACTTTCTGCACACAGGTAAGGTAACCATGTCTGGTACCCAGCAGGCACAGACACTGGGCATCACTGACATGACTTGTTGATTGAGAGCACAGACTTAGGGCTGCTTTGCTTGGGGTCCAAATCCCAGTTCTGTCCCGTAGGGGCTGTGGGATTAGGTTGAGTATTTCAACTCCACATCTGAAACAGGATAGCAATTACCCCCGCATCCCAACCATAGCCAGACATCCTAACCATCAACTAATTTTCATTAATTTTACTGTTTTAACAAATTGGGATGGATGTGGTGTACCATGTGGCATTGGTGGAAGCTATCTGTGCTTGGGAACTGAGACTCCTGGACAGAGCAGTCTGAGCATTATGCTTTGTGCATTCATTGAGGCAAAATATATCCTCAGGGATTGCCGAACCAGAAGTCTAATTTGGGCTCTGAACACTGCTAAATGCTAAACTATCTTGAGAGCTATAGCTCTTTCAATGCTTGAATTTGCCACATGAAGTAAAATTTCCCAGTGGCCTTCAGGTTTCACAAAAGCACACCATTAACCTCCTTCTAGAGAAGGCATCCTTTTTCCCTCCTTTGTTATTGGGTTTAACACAGCATCACCAATACAGGCCTGTTGGATCAGTCAGCTCCTCATTGCTATAATTACAAATCGAAAAGCTGATCCTAGGCTACACACAGAAGGGTTTCATCCAACCAAGTACATCTCTTGCCTAATGGAACAGGTCTTATCAATGCAGTCAGCAAACTTCCTTTCCATTTTTCATTCTCGTCTCAGGATCTGTCAGGCTTAGGACTGAGAATCTCCGTTGTTGCAACTATCCCAAAGAACGCATGGCTTGGTCCTTCTGCTTTGGGGTGGCTTGTGACTATGGTTAGAGATTTCTGCCAGTAGAAGTGAGGCAATGACTAAAGAACCTCTGACTGGGGGAAGCTCTGAGTGGGGGGAGCTATGATTGGATGGGGGACACTTTGAAATCGCAGTTCCCTCCTCAGCAATCAGAGCTCCTTCCTCTGAGTTAGAAGGCTAAAGTACTTCTCATCAGGTGTCTGGAGGACTCACTTTGCCTTTTGCATTAGCCAGATTTATGTTATGCACCATTTGCTTCCCAGTTCATGGGTCCACTTTTTTTTGCAGAGGAGGATGAATGTCTTAAGACGAAATTAATGTCCAGAAAGGGACCTTAAATTCTAGACAGAATGGTAATCTTTCACCACCCACACTCCTTGAAGTTAGAAGAACTTTACTACAGACATGATTTTTCTGTTTGCAGATAAGAAACAAGGAAGGGGCATAACATTTTTTTAAAAAATAAGGAAGGGGAAACAGATGAGGTCTTTAACTCCTTTGGAGAGGGCAGCTAGGATTGCATTTCATAAACCTTTTATCATCGGGCAGCTTAGGAATCTGCACTGTGTGCAATGAGCTAGTACAAATAGGGATTGATTCTCTGTAAACTGCCCCCATGCACACCTGTCACCTCACCCAACGATAGACAATAAGTCCAGTAAGCTCGCTGCGGGACCTGGCTGCCCTGCTGTCCAAATCCCAGCTGAACCCTGACAGCAGACATAGGAGGGGATGCATGATCACTCACACATGGTGGGCCAGGCTTGAAGGACTGGCAGACAGAATGCCACCATGAGGGGGAGGAGGAGGGGGGTGTGTGTGTGCCTGTGAGTGAGGGAGGAAGGGGTGTGGAGGCAGTGTTTTTTATTTCTCTCAGCTATTATGGAAAGAACTGCGGGAGCTTAAATCTAAAGAGCAGTGCTGAAATAATGTTCAGGACTTAACAAAAGCCGCTGCTCTGCTGCCATCCGCCTGCTGTGGCCTGCCTCTGCTGAGGCTCCGTGCGGTGGGTGATCTTACATGCCCAGAAGCTTGGAGGAGCCTGCCCTAGGGGAAGAGGAAGCCAGCCTGCCCTCGCACATCTGGGGTTGGGCAGGGCTCAGCTTTGACTTGCAATGCCACTTCAGGGAGGCTGAAAACCATGGCAGGAAGAAGGCAGCCTCCTACCTTAAAGGGAGTCTCCCCAGGAAGGGAGAGCTGCAGCCATCTTGGATGGGGCTCTGAGCGTGGTCTCTCTGGTTGGGAATGGAATGGGTCCAGGCACAGGTAATGTCTGAATTATGTGAGTCTGTTTTGAGAATTTGACTTAGAGCAGCAGGTTTTCTGATTTATTGATAAGTTGCCCAAACTGATATTAAAATGAAAGTGTAACTGTTAGCAGCCCCGAAATTAAGGACACAGGGATGTAAGCCCCAAGTCCTACAAAAGGAGAGTTTTCAGTGTTTTCTAATTGAATTACAGGCATAGTCATCTGGCCTTGATTTATATTTATCATATTCATCTCAAAAAGAAGAACTACATAGAGCAGTATAACAGAAGTAATTTTTTTTTTTTTTTTTTTTGAGACGGAGTCTTGTTCTGTCACCTGGGCTGGAGTGTAGTGGCCGGATCTCAGCTCACTGCAAGCTCCCGGGTTTAGCCTCCCGGGTTTACACCATTCTCCCGTCTCAGCCTCCCGAGTAGCTGGGACTACAGGCACCCGCCACCTCGCCCGGCTAGGTTTTTGTGTTTTTTAGTAGAGACGGGGTTTCACTGTGTTAGCCAGGATGGTCTCGAACTCCTGACCTCGTGATCCGCCCGTCTCGGCCTCCCAAAGTTCTGGGATTACAGGCTTGAGCCACCGCGCCCGGCCAACAGAAGTAATTTAAGATTTAAAATCAGAAGACCTGGATTCGAGTCTAAGTCCCTTGATCAAGTTCAATCCAGTAATGCTCAATGTTCTCATGTCGTCTCATCCCACCTCCTCCTTAAGGTGGAAATAATAATACCTACTGCACAGAGTTGTTGTAAATTCATTAAAATGAAGGTTATAAATGTCCCAGTACAGTGATCAGCCTGCAGACACATTGGCTCCTGGTTTTTAGGATCAGCTTGCTCGAAAAAACCAAGCAGTGTGCTAGATAATATTCAACAAGAACTTCATACTGTGATTCGGTGCCTTCAGGATGCTTACTGGCAGAGATTTTTTCCTGGATCTGTAGTAGACAGGGTGACTATTGCATCTGGATCCCCAGAACACTGGGAATCAGTCGGACGTTGTTGGAGTGGGCACTGCTCTACTGTTGGCGTAAGAGTGGGCACAGGCCCCCAGCCTGGTCAGTTTCTTTCCTGAGAAATTTCCAAGTGCTTTGGGGAAAGGGGGGCTGCAGCTAGAGGACATCTTTCCTAACACATGGAGAACTCTGCAAGGAAATGGAGTCAACATAAAGGAAAGAAGGAGCAAGAGGAGAGGCCGTCACTGAAAGGAGGACATGTCATGCCTGGAACCAGACACTCACCTTTCAGAATTCCTGATCCCTTATTTGCTTAAGTTAGTTTGAGTTGAGCTCCTGTCCCTCACACCTGAGAGGATCTGGACTAAAAGCGTCCATCTGGAAGGCCATGAGCAGAAATGTCCTAGCTTTCTTGTCCTTCCCACATGACTTTCCCTGTTACCATGAAAATGTCTAGATAGTGAGTGAAGCTTGTGGGAGAGAATGCCTTAGGCAGAGATGTAGGCATCTGAAGCCGTTTACTTAAAAAAACAAACAAGTACCCAGTGTTGTTATCAAATTGGAATGAAAATAAGATCATAGATGAAATCACAATGGACAAAATCCCTCTTCTTCTAAAGGCTGGGGCTCTGGAAGTGGGGAGCAAAGCACCACTTAATGAACCTCTTCTGTGTGAAAATTCCACATGTCATTTTATTTAACCTTTACAGTGTTTCCAGAAGATAAATACTATTATCCTTAATTTTCAAGTAAAGAGGTTAACTAACTTATCCACAGTTGTACAGGTAGTAACTGGCCAGGTCTCTGAACACCCAAGAGCCTGCTCTTTCTCTTGTAGTATATTTGGTTATACTTTAAGTGAAACTGGGACTCAAAAGGAAAAGATCACGGTAGCTTGGCATGGTCGGTGAGAGCTCTCAGAACAACATTGGTCTTGATCAGTTTGGCATGAAAGAAAGTGGGAACTTATTTAAACTGAAGGGAATGGCATGGCAAAGGCTGGGTGTGAACATAAAACTCTGTGGAAATCAGCGTGATCCAACGTGGATGAACCTGAGGCTGTGGTTCAAGAGTACTAAGAGTTCAGAGTTTGGGCCTAAACTAGAGAGTCTTGAATATCTGTACAGTTTGAATGGAATTTGAGAAGATCACTGCTGTTGATTCTGAGTAAGAAAGTGAAAGCAATAAAATTGGATATTTCTGAAGGTTGAAACAGTGGAATAGATGGTGAATTGGGTCATTCCCCTAGAGAAGCCTCTCTTGGCCCTCTGGATGTGGACAACTTCCCATCTTGTGCTAATCTCTAGTCTACTTTGGCAGATGGCGGGACAGTGGTTTTGCCCCATCCCCTCCCCCACATATCACATGTGTGAGTAGCTCTGGTGCACGTGGGCCCTGGAACCTCTGATTTGCAGTCTGCTGCCCACCATCCAGTTGAATAGAACACAGTACAATGGTAGGAGTAGAGGTCAGGCTTCGAGGAAGGTGGGGAGATTTTGGGGGGTTCCTGGAGCAGATCCACTTTCCTACACTGGGGTTGATAACACAGCTTATTTGACAGGTAAGTGTCATTTTACTGCTTTTGACCATTTCTATCCATGGACATATCTATTCTGAAGACTTTACAGGGAGGAACAGTATAGTCTAGGGAAAGAATTATATTTTTTAATGATTTGGCTTCATGCTATCTTAATACTATCTAAAAACATGTTGAACCCCACCAGCTGAATTTGGAGGACGACTCTGAAATACAGCCTAGGAACCCTTCTATGAGTATCTCACGCTGTCATTTTACACTCAGAAGTGGTGTCCAGAGAAGGGCAATCACATGCTTAGGTTCATACAACAGAACTGGGAATAGAATCAACTCATTTGGTCCTTGTCCAGTGCTGTTTCTTTTATTCCAGAATGTGTCTGGATGCCTTCAAAGTTTGATTGCATGGCCCCTTGTGAAGGATCCTCTGACCAAGAAATTCACTCTGGCTTGTTTACCCAAAATTGTACTCTCTATAACTGCAAGTTCTAAGTCTTCAAAAATGCAACCATGCCTTTTATAAAGATGGACAAATTCAGCTGTGGCCTGTCACTGAAAGCTCAGGGTTTTCACCTTCCTTAGAAAGCATAGGTTATAAAACAAAGAGTGAGATCATATATAGTGAGACCAGAGGATGCCTGGAACCCTGGACAGGGTATGGGCATATAGAGTATGGGGAAAGGGGAAGTGAGGATGAGAACAGAAACCCGAGAGACTGGGTTTGACAGCAACAATGACCGACATGGTCTTCTTTGTGATTCTAACGGTTGCTTTTCCAGAGAGGAGATAGGAGAGCAGCAGCAGGAGGGCCTGGGATAATGCTCTTATCATACACCATGTGCTGCCCCCACCAAAACTATGCTGATGACTTTTACAGGGGTGGGAGGAGATAAGACTCCTTGAGGAGGGGATCAGTGGAGTCTCTGTGGGAGGTGACTAGCCCAGGCAGCAAGGACTGTTCATCAGAGACATTTGACTGATTCTAACCCACAGTAGAATATAGACAAGACATATAAAGGCTTAAAATCAAATCATGTGTCATGCTGAAGAATAATGGTTCTTTCTGCTAGGGATATGTATATATTTTTAATTTCTGAGTGAATTAAGTCCCTATAAAAGGTGTTGAATTGGCAGCCTAGAAAGCTGGAGCCCTTGATTTATGCCCAGAAGAGGAAAGAGGGAGACAGTTACCTGAATCATTCTGAAGTGCTCTGAGCCACCCACCCATACCCATATACTCTGCCCTTTGTCTCACTAAGAATTTTGATTCTTGCCCACTGTGCAAGTCCTTCCTGCCACTCTGCGTGGGCTTTAGATTAGGCTGCGATCAAAGCTAAATGGTAGTGAAAGCAAATTAACGAATATTGGAGCCCTTGGCAAAGTATTCTGTGACCATGATGTATGAACACATGTATATCTCTAAGTTGCAATTATATTTTCAAAGAGCATTTACATATCCTATTTCATAATCTTCTTATTAAATATGTGTTCATCAGTGCTTGTTATTGCCATTTTTGTTTTAGGGTGGGAGACTGAGGCATAGAAAATGATAGCATGCTCCATCTGGAAGTGATCTTAGAAAAGTAACAGGATGAAAAATAGAAGCTGGATTTCCTGACTTTCCCTGAAAAGAGAAACTCCCAGCTAAAAACAAACAATGAGGCAGCAGCGAAGGGGTGGTGGGAACCAAGGTGTCCTAACACCCGACCCTCTTCTCCATGTTCAGGAATCGGTCATCTTTATTTACTACAGAACATAAAAGAAAATATGCACAGATAACATAATGACAATGGCAAAAATATTAATAAAAACACCGTATGAAAGAAGAAAGTCCCTGCAGTTAGTTGAGAGGCCTAGAGGCAGAATAGATGGCATGGCTACTGAGGGGAGGTAGACCTGGCTTCTTCTCCCAGTATATGTGTCTCCGTGTATACACAGCTTTTACTCATAGGACACTTAAGCTGTCTGAGTCTCAGATGCCCCGTTAGTGAACATGGGGAAGAAAAACAACCTCACAAGATTAAACACAGCACACATGTAAAGCCATTGGCACTTAAGATGCTCAAAGCATATATTAGGTCTCCTATTAGAGGAACATTGTTTTTTTTCAATTAAGTAGAGATATATGATTATTTTGGGGGAAAGTTTTTAAGGAAATAAAGACTGATTTTATGTTACAATTTTGATTTCTTTGGCTCTACCTTTGATTTCTTTTCTTTTTGTCTTTATTTTCTTTTGTTTGTAAATTAAGTGTACGTGGTTGACTTAATAGATAAATTAAGCTTCAATATATCTTCCTTGCATTTAGCCCAAAACAGCTTTCTGGGGGTGGTATATATTGACAAAATGTATTACAATTGGCTACTGAAATATGGGAGAGGAAGTACAGCCCAGGTGAAATGTTGTTCCCCACATCCATCTCATTCAGAAGAGAAGTCTATTCTTGGGAGAAGGTGAGATTAGGGGCCCTCAATTCACAACTTCCTGTCAATGTCAAGAGAACTGTGCACACACAGACATGCTTTGTGCCTGCTGCAACAGTCCAGAAACATCCTTGTGCCATTGCAAAGGCTTTTGGGGGGGAACATGGCTTTAATGAGGATGTTTGTGTTTGATGTTATTAGAAATGAAATGTCTATAGAAATGTCACTGCAAAAGTAAGGCACTTACACGGGGCAAGGAAATGTAACTCCTAATAAAAGCTGAAGGCACAGTCATACACACACTCACAGCACACTCTCCCTCTTTGATATGCTTTATATGTTTGTTCCCTCTAAATCTCATGTTGAAATGTGATCTTCAGTGTTGGAGGTGGAGCCTGGTGGGAGGTTATTGGATCGTGGGGGAGGACCCCTCACAAATGGTTGAGCACCATCTCCTTGATAATAAGTGAGTCCTCTCTCAGTTCACATGAGATCTGGTGTGTTTCAGAGTCTGGCCTCCCCCTTCTCCCTCTCTTGCTCCCACTCTCACCATGTGATGGGCCTGCTCCCGCTTCGCCTTCCGCCATGAGTAAAAGCTCCCTGAGGCTTCACCAGAAGCAGAGCAGATGCTCCACACTTTCGGTACAGCCTGCAGAACTATGGGCCAATTAAACCTCTTCTCTTTAATAAGAATATTACAGCCTCAGCTATTTTTCTATAGCAACAACAACAACAACAAAAACAAAACAAAAAACCAACGGCCTAACACACTCTTTCTCTTCCAGTTTGTGTTCTGCATTTACAAAAGTAGTTCAATCAAAATCACATGTGAAAGTGAAAGTAGTGAAGATACAACCAGACTTTCCACATGTTTATTGGTTATTATACTATGCTTTACTTACCTTAGTTTTCTTCCTTATCTTATAGGAAGGAAAAGCGAGCAGCAAAATAATCAAGCAGACACAATATAATCAAATCAGAAAAGGAATGCATGAGGTCTGCCCCCTCGGCCTTTACATTGCAATTACTGATTCCAGATGATGTCCCCACTTTAGAAAAGCATTGTTCATATTACAGAAGTGCTGAGTGCTTTATTTCCTTTACATATAGCGTAGGATTTTATTCTGTTTCTCTGTCAAGTTAGACTTAAAGATGTGCATTCATAAATCAAACGATCAACAAGTGTTATCGAGCTCAAGCTACATTCAGGCACTGTGGTTGTCTCTGTCTGATCTAAATATTGTGACCATTCACCCCCGCCATCCAGGAGAACACCATGTATTTTCTCAGTTATGGTCCAGTACTTATTCAGCACCTACTGTGAGGCAGACACTTTCCAACTACTATAGATACAGCTATTAGTATTATTTTTCTGTAAAGTTGTTCACAGTTGAAGTGGGATACTGATCAGCAGTCATACATATAATGGTTACTGAATTAATCAAGATGAGAGACAATAACTGACACAAAAGAAAAAACTTTAGAATCTCAGTGGTTTAAGGAAAGTAATTTTTGTCATGGTTGTTGTTATTGTTGTTGTTTTTAGCTCATGCTAAGTCCCAAATGGCAGCAGAAAGACCAATTAGGAAGTCAAAAAAAGTTTAGGCAAAAAATATGAAAGCCCCAAACTAAGGCCATGGCAGTGAGCTAACAAGCAGGAGTTGTGTTCTAGAGACACCTCCTGTAAGGCGCTATGCTGGAAGATGCCTTTCACCAGATATGGACAAATCTCAGGGCAGTTTTATTGAACATAATGATTATTATAAAAAATGCTAAAGGAGACAGAAAGCATATTCTAAATGCCAAAGTGATAGAGATAAAAGTAATAGTAGAGTAGAAATAAACCAGTATTATTTATCATTCAATTTAAATCATTATTGATGTGATGGTTTTGTAAAAATAAATAATTCTTAACATCTTAAACTTAAATGTCAGATACTTTTGACATGGGAGAGACCAAAGGTTTTGCTAGGGGGATAGCAGTGGAACAAGAAAGCAGGAAGAAAAGACAAGCTAAAGAATAATGACTAGCTCTACATATTTTTAGAAAAATACATGAATTCCAGTCGAGCACAATGGCTCATGCCTGAATCTCAGCATTTTGGGAGGCCGAGGTGAGCAGATCACCTGAGGTCAGGAGTTCAAGACCAGCCTGGCCAACATGGAGAAACCCAGTCTCTACTAAAAATACAAAAATTAGCCAGGCATGGTGGCACATGCCTGTAATCCCAGCTACTCGGGAGGCTGAGGCAGGAGAATCGCTTGAACCCAGTAGGCAAAAGTTGCAGTGAGATGAGATTGGGCCCCTATAATCCAGCCTGGGTGACAGAGCAAGACTCCCTCTAAATAAAAAAAAAAAAAAAAAAAAAAAAAAAAAAAATTCCATGTGTTAAAGTTGTATAAATAATATGCAGAAAAATGGAAAGATCATAACTTCTAAACTATTGAGAAGGAAAAAAGACAAAAACAGAAATACAGAGAACTTTAAAAATACAGCAAAAAATCTGGAAGAGGTAAACAACTTCAAAGAATGAGACATAAAGGCAGGTGACTAGAAAAAGTCTTCCCATTTTACTACTCCCAATAAATATGGGTGAATGAATCTTTTCTATAAAAACACAGAGATTTGAAGATTGGAAAAAATATATAATTTATGCCATTTTTTAAGGTACATCTAAAATAATGCTATCCAGAAGCTTTAATAATGTGCAAGGAAAATAATAACAAGAAAACAGATACAATGGTGTTAATATCAAAAGGAACAGAAATCAAGATGGAAAGACTAACCATGAGAAAAACAAAGATATTCTAGGATAAATAGTGTAATCCACTAAGAAGAAATAATAGTCATGAACTTTGATGAAATAAACAAAAAGGTTACTAAATTAAAAACTTTTGTAAATGCAAGGAGAAATTGACAATTCCTCAATTAAAGTAAAAAATATTCATGCAACTTTAAAAACTGAGAGCACAAATAAGAAAAACACATAGGACACAGTGATTTTAGTAATAAATCAACATTCTGAAAATAATTAAATGAATAAGATGGATGGATGGGTGGATAGATAGGCAGATATAAAAAACAGACAGAAATTTAAATTCATGAATAGAAAATGCTCAGTCTTTCCAAACACAATGAAATTTTCACAAGCAGATCATCTATAGGTCATACAAAGTCTACATACACCTTAACAATCAGAATGCTCTGGGCTCATTCTCAGATTGAAATGCAATAACAGAAATTAACAGAGAAATAAGGAAATTCTTTTTCTTTACCCCAAAAGAGAAAAATCCTAGTTAAACAGGGATTCAGATAGAAATTACAAATATTGAAGAAAGAATGAGAACATTATATATTAAACCTTTTTTATTTTTATTTTTTATATTTTAATTGTTTTT
>NW_012114455.1:6881777-6918808 GCF_000951035.1 Colobus angolensis palliatus | reverse complement strand
TGAGAATGATGGTTTCCAGCTGCATCCATGTCCCTACAAAGGACATAAACTCATCCTTTTTTATGGCTGCATAGTATTCCATGGTGTAATTGTTTTTTAAGGCAGGGTTTCACTCTGTCGCTCAGACTGGAGTGCAGTGGCGTGATTTCAGCTCACTGCAACCTCCGCCTCCCAGGCTCAAGCAATTCTCCTGCCTTAGCCTCCAGAGTAGCTGGGACTACAGGCACCCACAACCACACCTGGCTAATCTTTGTATTTTTTAGTAGAGATGAGGTTTCATCATGTTAGCAATGCTGATCTCAAACTCCTGACCTCAAATGATCCACCAACCTCAGCCTCCTAAAGTGCTGAGATTACAGAGGTGAGCCACAATGCCCGGCCTTATACATTAAATCTCATGAAAGTGACAAAAGGAAATTTACAGACTTAAAGGAAGTTATTAGATGGTAGAAAAGATTATAAATACATTCAGCAGGCATACATATCTGTTATTATTTTGTTATATATATTTCACAAGTAGCAAAATATATGTATATAGTGACTTAAACAAAGAGAACCAGTTGTTATTGCTGTTTTTCTTCACTTGAAAAGAAGTCGGCAGTTGAGCAGACTGTCACTGGCTCAGTGGTTCAGTGGCTAAACAAGAACATGGCCAATGTTGCTGCAATTCCATTTGTCTTCGTCTTGTCTCTCAAAATGTCAATTGGTTCTCCAGAAATTACGTCCATAGACCAAGCAGGGAGAAACAGAATATGAAAGGATTTATCAGCTTTTCTCCATCCTCTTTTATCAGGAAAGCAAATGTTTCCTTCACACATGAAAACGGTACTTTTTCTTGGCCAGAACTTGCCAAATGGCCAACATTGACTCTAAGGAAAACTTGAAAATGAATAATAAAGTCAATGAAAATAATGAATAGCCAGAAAAGAAAGATCTAACAGAAACGAAAGAGAAAACTTAATCAATAAAAGTAAAATCTAGTTATTTGAAAAAAAGAGAAATACATAAAACTCAAGCAGCGAGATCAAAGGAAATGTGTTATCCAAGCAACACTCGAAGTAAGAAAGAAGACGTGAATTAAATTTTAAATATTAGGAGAATTGCTGGGTACAACTTTAAACCAAATCTTTCGAAAATCTGGATAAAATAGAAGCTTTTTTAGGAATACAGAATTGCCAATTTTGACTCAAGAGGAAGAAACTCTGAGTACAATAATCCTCAAATATATTTTAAAATGTATCTATCAATATATTAAAAGAATACAATGAAGTTTCATAATGTACAAAATTATGTACAGTCGAAATTATCTTTATAATTTCTTAGGAGTCCAGGATAGACAATTTGTTTTTCTCCAGAATTGGAAGAGTTCACTGGGGTTTATATTGAGTGAATTAAAAATGAAGTATCTTGTTGAATTTAGCAGCCATGTTGCATGAAAACATATTATTTTTAGACATTAGAATCACATTCATTTTCACAAAATGTACACAGGAATGGAAGCCAATTGAAAGAGCAATATATAATTATCTCGTCCTTACGATGATCTGGAAAATTCTGGAATATAGAGTCTAGAATAAGAGTTGTGCACTTATCAGAATTTAGTTGATAATGAAAATGGAATTTTAAATCAGGAAATAGTCTACAAAATAAATGGTGTTAAAAAATGGTAGCTGTCTATCTAAAAGGCGTGAGGGAGAGAGAGAAAGAGAGAGGCCCCTTAATTTCTTATCTGGTACAAAAAAAAATAATTCAAAATGCATTTAAGAGCATAAGGTAAAGAGCAAAATTCTAAAGTGTTTGAGAAAAATATCAGAGAATTTATTTTTAATTTATATATTGGAAGGCTTTCTTAAGAAAGACACAAAACCTAGAATTTATAAAGGAAAAGATTGACAGGTTTTGCTGTACAAAAATTATAAATGTCTGTATGACAAAAGACTCCATAAACAAAGTTAAAAGACAAGTGAAAGAAACACCAGTGCAGCAGAATAATATTTTGATATAATAACTGAGTTTTCTCTAACTTCCTGTTACACCCACCCCATCCCCACCAACCGCCCCTCCCCACTTGGCAGCAGCCGGGGCATTCTATGTTCATCGCCTCAGAGAAGAGATGACACAGCACAACGCAGAGAACAAGGAGGCCATTCACAGTTTTTGAATTTCAAAAGGCTAGGATGGAGCATAGGTAAACTATTTGGAAAAATGTGTTTGTAGCCACCTCAATGTTAAGATTTGATTGTCTTGATTCTCATTCAAGATTCTATTGGCTTAGGAAGAAAGGCAGATGAAAGGGAAGTAAAGAGAACTGATGAGAAAGAGATTCTGCCCCAGCCCTGGCCAGGGACTGTGCCTGGTCCTGCAGGGGCAGTGTGTTGGGGCAGCAGGGGGCAAGGGGTAGCGAGGTTTGCTAGTGACAGAAAACTGAAAAAACAAATAATCCGACATCCCTTTTCCAAAGTGGAACAGCCCAGGGAGGAACAAGCCCCTAGTGTTTCCACTCCTTCCCCTCAGCCCAGTGTTATGGGAGAGAAGAGGGGTGGTGTGTCTTACAGGGTGGACTTGACACATTCTCATACATTTCCCCCACGCCTGACATGCATAAAAATAGCTAAGTTTTCCCAGTATACGCAGTAGTAGCACTGAAGTAGCAAGTAAAGTCACCTTGAAGTGGGGCAAGGACTGAGTCAGCTTTAACTTGAGCACCAAGAACCAGAGGGAATAAGTGTTCCCCAGGGAATGCCAATGTGGACAAAAAGTAACTGAGGATCCACCACATGCTGCCACCAGGACCTCCCCAAACCTGGACCCAGACCAGGAAAGGGCTGATGATGGTCGTGTCTAAGATTCAGCTTCTGCCACCTAGTGGAAAGGGCTGACATCAGAGTTGGAGAAAAGGCAAGAGTTTCGCTTCCATGAATTTGGCACCCATTACACTGCCAGCATTCACTTGGTATCCAGAGTGCAAAAGGTCTTGTTAGGCACGATGAGGATAGAGGCAGACAGTCTGCTGCAAGGCGGAGGCTGTGGGAAGCCGGCTCTGAGATGGAGCAATGGTGCAGGATGCTTGTTAGGGTACCAAAACCTGAAGAAAAGGGAAAAGAGGTAGGACTGGCCAGGGAAGGAGGTTGAGCTATGAAGCTGGCCCAAAAGCACCAAGCAGACCCCACGGGATCTCTGGAGTTCAACTGTCCCAACAGAGTTGTCTTGCAGGGGCTGGGATGGCCAGGCCATGGCACCTACATCTCAATGAGTCATTGAATATAGTCAGATGTGGGAAGGGTGTGACCCTGGGCAAGGGGGCTCCCAACCCGGAAGGTGATCCCTGAGGGACTGACAGTGCTCCCCCTTGCCAGCCAGTACATTGTCACACACAGAAACACCCCAGTATTAAAACAGACAAGCAACAGACAATACACAGAAAGGAAAGACAATCAAATACATAATTAAACATCAGATGTTCAAGATTATTAGCATGCAAAGGTCTTCAAACAACAAGATTCGCTACTCCACCACTTGCCATAGATTGGTAATATTTGTAGAAATATTGATAAGATCAAAACTTGTTGAGGATGAAAGAAATGAGCGTTTTTACCACTATTGGGCAGTGTCAATCAACATTTTAAAGGTACATTCCCATCGAGTCAACAATTCTACTCTTAGGTCCTCTATTGTAGAGAATTACATGAAGACACAAAGAACCATCCACAATGGGTTCACTACAGCCGCTATGTAACTATAAAAACAAGGACTACCTAGATGTCCTCAAGAAGAGATTATTTTTTCTTCTTCTTTTTTTGTTTTTTTGAGATGGAGTCTCGCTCTGTCAGCAGGCCAGAGTACAGTGGCGTGATCTCCGCTCACTGCAACCTCCATCTCCCGGGATCAAGTGATTCTCCTGCCGTAGCCTCCCAAGTAACTGGGACAACAGGAGCATGCCACCACGCCCAGCTAATTTTTGTATTTTTAGTGGAGATGGGGTTTCACCATGTTGGCCAGGATGGTTTCAATCTCCTGACCTCGTGATCCTCCCACCTTGGCCTCCCAAAGTGCTGGGATTACAGGCATGAGCCACTATGCCCAGCCAAGAAGAGATATTTTAAAGTACACATTTGTTCTTCCATTCTGTGGAATGTTACACAGTTGCTGAAAAGAATGAGATGTAGCTCTATGAATTTTGGTATAGGATATGTGTCCTCACATGGAAGTATCTCTGTCCTATTATTATATTTAAAAAATTAAATAGCAATGAAGATTGCATCCCATTTATTGATAAAAGACAGGTATAAATGTCTTTTATTGAGAGGGGAGTCTCTCTATATATTGAGAGGGGAGTCGATGGGGAATCAATGGACAGACAGCAGTGAAGAGTGGCTTTCATATTTCACTTTGGATATTTCCATATTCATTTCTTTATTTGAAAATACAATCATCAAATATTTGTATACAGTTGAGAAGTTCGCATGGAAAAAATAGGCAGAAAATATTTTGCTTTTATTTGATTTTCCTTTTTCTTTCGGTACTGAGTTTTGTATGATTTTATCCTCTCTGCACTTGCTCCCAGATCGTGGCTCATCAGGATGCCCACCCTGGCACTGAGCACGATGCGTGGAGGATGAAATCCCCTTCCTTATTCATCCTCAGGGAGCCACCTCCTGACTGCTGGGGAAGGCAGGACAGGTGAAATGCAGGGATGCACTGTCAGGGCACGGGAAGCAAAGAGCTGAGGAGCTGTCTGATCATTCCCGGAAAGACTGTGGGCCTGTTGGGCCTGAGAGAGAAGAGAAACAAACCAACAAAGGTGCCTGGTATAGCAGCCCAGAATCATACATGTCCTTCCACTTAGGATTCTGTCTTTTGTCACGAATTCTTTACTAATATGCCTGTATCCCCCTTTCTAGCTCCAGTGTAACCTACCAAAGGACACAGTTTATGTTTTAATCTTCGGTATCCCCCAGAACATAAGAAATCCACTAATTGTGTGTGAGTGGATTGGTCTATCCCCACATTGCTTCTGTTGGCTGAACTCCGCAGCATGCCAGGTACCACTCAATTATGTAGTAGAAAGACAAGGGATTCCTCCATTGGAAACACCTGCTCTAAGGCCACATAGCAAAGCTAAAGCAGCTGCCGTTCCTAATGATCTTGTGTATCTGCTGCACTGAATTCATTTTAAGAAGTAGATTTATAAAGAGGATGTTTCTATAAGGTGAGATCGTGTCTCTCTGATCTCGAGTCAGGGAAAACTTCCTAAAGGAGCTCTGTTTGAGAGACAGCAGGTGTTTGAGGAAGTCGGCATGTGTTCTGTGTGTAGCGGATGCCTTACAGGCACCCTTTGAGGTGTGAATTGGGAATGACATGAGTGGGAGAAAAAGAGGAGATGGACAAAGAGACATTTTGCTGAGCTTTAGCAAAAAGCCGATAGGGGAACACAGAAGAGGACAAAGAAGGAAATCCAGGGCAAAAGAGCTGGCTCTGATAGAGACGAGCAAATGCTAGAGAGAAGCGGATGGTGGGTGCCAGTAAACTACGAGGGAGGTCGTTTAGCCCTGGCGTGGAATTTTGAAATAATAAGACACACAGGATTGAGAGGCAATGATGAGACACCCAAAAGGTGATTGGGCCCTTGGAGCGATGCCCAGGCAGCTCTGAACATAGAGCAGGCTGAATGAATCTTATCCAAGTCCACACTCTGGCCATTTAAACATACCTTGGGTTTTATTCAGAGTTGCTGAATCAGGGCCTTCCCATGCCTGAGAAACTCCCTGACTAGATTCTTGGCTGCTCTGAAAAAGCACCTCGCTCTTCCAGCCATTCTATACAATTCAGTAAATTGCTCTTTCTCTACTAAGTGAAACCTTAGTAGCCGGGGAAATAAACAATATTTTTACATGGGCCACTCCTTTACAACTATATGTTCCAGGTACCAGGAATTTGCTTGACCCCCTGTAATGCTTTCAGCTATGGACATGGGCCTACTACCCCAATGATCCCTTCTGCAACCTTCTCCTCTAGAAGGGAAGCTCCCTGAAGGCAGGGATGTTTAAAACACGTTGCTGTGCTCCAGTTGCTAACAGTATCTGGAATGCAGTCAGTGTTTCTTGAATTGATCTAAACTTACATGTTTTCTGTCCCTCCAACTAAAATTGGCTTCCTGAACAAAGGTTATGAAACTGGTGACAACGTGACAACCAGTTTGCTTGTACAGAGTATTTCACATTGATCTCTTCTTCCATGCATCCTCTATTACCATTATTGCCTGTATCAAACACTCGGAATGAAGCTGTGATCCCAAATTCTATCATCCCTGGTTATTTCATGTGATGTCTTGTGCTCCATGATTGCCATGTGACCTAAATGGAGTGACTTAGCCTTTCTCAACCCGTTTCCTCACCTGGAACGTAAAAAAGAACAATACATTTCTCACAGGATTTTTGCTGAGATTAAAAGCAAAAACACAAGAGAGTCTAGCCGGGTGCCTGGTGGAGGGGAGGAACTTAGACATATCACTTGATTTTTGCTTCCCTGAATTAGGCCCCCAGACTAGAAATACATGTTAAACCTGTTCATATCCCACAGTGCCTTGCACGAGGCTCAACACGAAGTAGAAGCATGATAGGATTATGGCGGAATTTCAGGTGTAAGAGGGACTGAAAAGACATATACACCAATGGCTTTCAATTTGTTTTGATCACAATTCACGTTTTATATTGAGATACACTGTGAGGTGTGTGTGTGTCCATTCCGAAATTTTATATTCTTTTCTATCCTATTCTTTTTTTAAAAAAAGAAATGCTGACTGTGGCTTAGTAAGTTAATTTTGTGACCATTAATGTGGCAAGACTTGCAGCTAGAAAAGAGCAATCGAGATTCTAGACCAAGTCAGGAGACTGCGCATATCTTCCCTGCATCACCCGTCCCATAGTGACGGTCCAGCATCTATCTACTTAGATAAACACTACTCGCTACCAAATAGTGTGCCACATTTGAGGCATTAAACATAAAGCAATGTGATGGCCACAGAAGATGCTGTCAGAGAACATATCCTGCACAGAGAACACATGCATCAGACACTGCATGCATGCACCAGACAGTCCGCACGCAGGCCCCTCCACTCTCCTGCATGAGGCGCTTGTTTTGGCCATTCAATTATGCATGCCTCTTTTGTGAGAGATCCAGATAAATGAAGTGGCTGCAGCAAGAATACCCGTGAATTCTTCATAAGTGCAGGCAAGGGAACGCCTCCAGTCTTCACTCCACAATGCCTTCCAGATGTGCTCTTCATCATTCCTCGCTCCCTCTCACTCTCCAACTCTGTTGGGATGTATGTGAGAATTGGGGTGTATCCATCACTGCCAATGCATCTTGCTGGCTGAGGAGTGGGAGCTGCCTTATGGAGGGAGACTGAACAGAAAAGATGGGTTTTTGTTTCCCTAGAGAAAAAAGGACCCCCAGGAGGTCTTGGAGACAGAGGTGTTCATTTGCTTCCAGATCAGGAAAGCAGAAGTCCTTCCAGCAAAGACATTTTGCCTCTACAAAATGTAACCTGGTCTGATCTTCAAAACACACCTTAAGCCTTGCCTAAGGTGTAGAGGTTTAGTGATCTGCCATTGCAACCAATTTCAGTTTTCCTTCTGAAGAGTGTCTCCCAACACTCATCCCATTAAAGGCAGAGAGGAATCCAGCTAAAGATGCAGAAGTCAGGGCAGGTTCAGGTAAGATCCTTTCTCCTAGCAAAGGTGTTGCCCTCCTGACTGACTGTGCTTGAAAGACAAGCCCCACTCTTTTCTTCCTTATTCAGTGAAGAGTCTGAAGTTGTGGCAGCTGTTAAGGGAGACTTACCTGAAGAGAAAAGAGACACCTTCCAAACGGTTTCTTTTTGACCAAGGCCAAGAATTGCATCCCCGAAGTACCTGTTGGTGTTGCTAATAATGCAGCCAGAGGCCGGGCGTGGTGGTTCACTCCTGTAATCCCAGTACTTTCGGAGGCCAAGGCAGGTGGATCCCGAGGTTGGGAGTTTGAGACCAGCCTGGCTAACATGGTGAAACTCTGTCTGTACTAAAAATACAAAAATTAGCCAGGTGTGGTGGCGTACGCCTGTAATACCAGATACTCAGGAGGCTGAGGCAGGAGAATTGCTTGAACCGGGAAGGCAGAGGTTGCAGTGAGCCAAGATCATGCCATTGCACTCCAGCCTGAGCAACAGAGCAAGACTCTGACAAAAAAAAAAAAAAAAAAAGTATGCAGCCAGGATAAAAGAGATGAATAAGATGAGGCCTGGACTAGGACAGGACCTGGTTCCAGGAGGAGATGCTCACTGAATTTGAGTTCTGTCAAATGTTAATATAAATATCGATTAAGATTTTGATTGGATTTGATCACAGCAATGTGTAATTTTATTAACAAATTGTTTTATTCTATACTTTGTGTTATTCATGGAAAACATGCGAAGATCCTCTAACTTCATAACTTTCCTGGACCCTAGACCAGCTCAACACAGCTCCACTAGAGAAAAATATCCAGCTGGCATTAGACACTTCTGGGGAGAAGGGTGAGTTCCTATGTGCTTCCCCTGCATTTTGAGAGCTCATGTTTTCTGGTATGCATTTGCATACTCCCTGGCTGGACATGCTGAGGACATGGACGCAGGAGTCCTGGACAATTTCCAGACTCTGATTTCATTCACCTGCTTTCCAGAATATTGAGCACTGGTTAAAGATGAAGTCTTCAAAAGAAGCATCTCACTTCTCAGCGACTTACTAGGATCCCCATGCAGTTCTTAGAACAAGAGCACCCTGGTCAAGGAGAGTTTAGGCAGGGTAGGGAGATTTTTGGAGTAGGGTTGTCATTCAACCAACATGTCTCCTTCTAAAGTGTCAACTCTGAAGTCTGTTCTTGCCTAATCTATGTTTCAGGCATTCAGGCTCCCTTTGCTTCCTTCTCTCTTCTTCCGACACAATTTCCTCTCCCCTACACACCATCCTCCTTCCAATAGCTACTTTGCCTGAGTAATTAATAACCCTCCTTCGGTAAGAATTTAAGGTGACTATGTCCAGGAAACCTGCCCTGCTTTCCTTAGGCTGAGCCAGGCATACTGCCCTTGCATTTTTACATATCCTGGGCTTCTTCCCATCATAGCACTTACCACTTACATATTTATTGCAATAATCCGTGTCCTGATCTCTCTTCCAAAATTGACTGTGAACATTTTGAAATCAGGGTTCACGTCTCATTTGTCCTTGTGCATTGTGTGCCTATTATAGTACTTGCTATATGATTAGTACATAAGAATGCAGAAAAAAAATGAACAAATTATATTTTTTCCTTGAGCCCTATCTTTCCAAAGAGACTGATCATAGCATTTTTACCCAATAGGAAAGTTTGGGGTTGGAGTGTAAGTGTGTGTGTTTTACTGTTGTGTTGATAGGAGAAAGAAAGACTTTCCTACTTGGCAGTAACTGAAGGATCACTAGAAATAAATTTCACAAATGAATTCTTGAGATAAGTTGACTGACAGTGATAAATTTCACTGATACAACTGAAGCAGTAATAGGCAAACTGGGATGATGGTCCTACCTGAAGACTACCTGATTCTCCACCTATAAGGCTTCTATGATAAACCCCTTCTTGGATCTTTGGCTCTGAGGCTCTGCGTAATTCAGCTACATGGACCAGGCTACCCCTGATTCAGCTCTGGCGGATGAAAAGGTAACCTCACCTTGCAGAGAACTTTCCAAGTCTTCCAGGTGCCTAAAACTAATGTACCTTTGCCATATTTTTTACCCAACTTCCCTTTCCCAGGGTTGCCTTGTTCTCTTTTCTTTCCTACCCATTACCCATTTTCCTCTTGCAGCAATGGAATTCCCTGCGAGTTTTAGGGGTGAATAAACTGGAGCAGCTGCTTTGGACTCAGAAGCAGAAGCCACGCGAGCATGGCAGAGCTGCTCCACTGGTTTTGTGCCACTACCTGTGGGACCGTTAGATGAGAGAAGGATAAATTTCTATTTTGTTGACAGCACTGTAATTTAGTATCTCTTTGTTGTGGAGATTAGCACCTGTCCTAAATAATATATTAACCACATATTATTTTCTCCACATATTATTTTCTAACTACAGAGGTCATGACTATTTACCTGTTGAGAAAAACTCAGAGATTTCCCCACCTCAGAAACCTCATGGACACCAATAATGACAAAATCAACAATAAACACTACTATCATTTAATAAGCTCTTACTTAGTGCCAGATGGGACCTCTGTCAGATGCCCTTAGGATACATAATCTCATTTTATCCTCACAATAGCTTTCTGAGGTGAGCTTTAGTTTCTCAGTTTGCATATGAGAAAAAATGAAACTGAAAGATGATGTAATTGATCCAGGTCTTATGCCCAATAAATGGGAGAGTCAGGATTTGAATCTGACCAGTCTTTCAAACATAAACTATAAGGAATCCAATTCATCTTTCCTTATACCCAACTCCTTAGACACAGAAAAGTTAATGAGAGGTCAGATGAACCTCTCACTTCTTCCAGTTTCCTGCCAAGACAACCACCTTGGCTGTGACATTCCCAGCCTCTCTGCACCTGCAACTCAGTCTCTCCCACCTATGTGTTTTCCACATGACCATCAAAGCTATGTGTGTAAATCAAGACCTATCAAAACAAAAAACAAGTAGGCAAACCAACAACACAATAGAATACCAATATTTATCGAACACTTATTCCATACAGGCAATATGCAGTGTCTATGCCATCTAAAGTATTTCCTTAAATATAGTAGTTGAATTTGCATATCTTATCTCCTTCAATCCTCATAAATGTTCCATGAGAAAAATGTTATTATTATCCTTAGTTTTAAAATAAGAAAATGGAGACCTAGAGAGAAGAATTCATCAAAGATCACACACTAGTAAGTTCCGGAGTCTAAATTCAACCTGGGTCTTGATTCTAAATGTAGATCCCCTTCCATAGAGCCATCCCTAAGCACGGTATGTAAGACCCTTGCCCGGCTGAGACTCATCGCACCTCCTGTCAAGTCTGCTCATTCAGCTCCATCTCACACAGGGCATGCCTTGCCTGCCTCCATTCATTAGGATGTGCAATGCACTGTGCCTAGAATTCTCAATTTCGTTACCATGAAGGCTGCTCCTTCCTCCTTCCCAATCTGTCAGTTCCCTTCTGTTCTTCTTTCTTTCTCTATCTAGGCAAAACTCCATGGTCTAACATTTCAACCCTACTCCTGTCAAGTTCCCAAAACGCTCTTGCCCTCTTTTTTTCCATTATATTGACCCAGAAAAAGCTTCAACCCTGGATCTATCCAACTGTCATCTCCCTTTCTACATGGGAGTTGCTAAGAAACTTTGGAGAAAATCACAACTCATAAACAATGTCATGGCCTCCACCTTCCCCTGGAGCCTTAATGTTGCATGGCAATACGTCTGTCCTTCCTTAGATATGTCTTTTCCCCATTGTCACATTCTCTTCTCCTCCCTTATCCATGACTTTGCCTCCTATTTCACTGGAGGAAAAACAGAAGTCATCAATCATTCATTCATTCATGCAGTGGGTATTTATTGAGTTCCTTCTATGAGTCCTGGATGCTTCTGGCTGGGAGGGGCTGCTAAGAATGTAGTGATAAACACAACAGACAAAAATCCCTGCCCCCGTGAAGCTTCTATTCCCCTGGGAATGGACAGACAGTAAACAAATAATCAAGTTCATTACCATAGAGTATGTCTGATAGTGAAGCTGTCACTGAGAAGAATGAAGAAGGGGCGGGGAAGGCGCAAATCGATATTTTAAATTGGTAGTAAAGAGAGGCTTCATTGATAAGGTGCTGAGTGGGGACTCCAAAGGACCATAACATGAACATTTGTCAGGCTCTTCTCCCTCTTCTAAGAAGAACTCTGTGCCCACAGCCACCTGCACTGTGTCCCCTCCCATTCCCATCACCGTGGGATCCAGGGTCTCTCTCCACTGTCATTCCTCAATGCCCCAGATGGCATTTCTTCCTCTTCAGAGACTTCCTCCCATTCATTATATCACCTCTTTCCTCTTCTCCAACTTCGCTTTTCTTTGCCAGGCCTTTTCTAATACCATTTAAACATATCATGTTTTAAAAATCGCAAAACAAAATCCGATTCTCACATCTCTATACTAACAACTCCCAAGTCTCTGTTTCTCGCCAGATCTCTCCCTGCGCCCCAGACTCAGATCCAGCATTTAAAGGATATCTCCATTTAGTAGATGCCTCAGGGACACCTAGCACTGTGTGCCCCAAACTGAACTCACTTTCTTCTCCCATCACCCACTCCTAATCCTAATCCCTGCACAATTTCCCTAGTTGAGATGACGGCATCATCATCCACTTACTGCTCCTCCAGAAATCTAGAAGTCCTCTTGTCTTCCCATCTCTCTCTTGCTTCTCATCATCTGCCAAGTTTTCTGGATCCTGGTCTCTGACTATCTCCGGACTGCACCTTTTTCTCTCTGTTTGCACCGTCTCTCTCATCTGTATGGCAACACCTTCTTACCTGCCTCCCTTGTCTCAGGTTTTCTATCTCTTCTTATCCAATCCTCCAAATGCAGCCAGAATGATCACTCAAATGCCAAGTTACTTCCCCTCCCCACTCTTCTAAATCCCTTCAGTGAATATAGTTGAAAACATAAAGTCCAAACTGCTGGCACAGCACCAAAAGTCTTTCATAAGATGGTTTTTCTTACCTCTCCAGTCTTATCTCCCACTAATCTGTTCCCCAGCCTGTCCTGTCCATACGTATGAGCTTACGTATGTACACTCTCCCTTGCACATACGTAAGCTCATAACCAATCTTCATTTTCCAGATGGTCTTGAATATATCAGGCTAGCTATTATATTTGAGCCTCTGTATGAGTGTCCCACTTCTTTGATCATCTTTCCTCTCCTTCCAACTTCTCTTTACTCAGGACTTAATTTACATGCATCTCCTCTTCGAGGCAGTTTTTGCTGACCATTGCTCAAGGCTTGCTTTTGAACTTATTGAATGTTTCCTCTTCATATTTTCTGCTTACTTCTATTATACCACAGTACTAGGGCAGATTTAACTAGGATATAATACGTAACAAACAACCCCGAAGTCTCAGCAGTTTATGCGAAAACAAGAATATGTATATCATTTGTTATCCATGTTGTATGTTTGCAGATTAGGCTGGCTGATGAATCTGCTTCAGGCTATCGGTCAAGTTCAGGTCTTCTCCATGTATCCGCTCTCCTAGGACTAAAGCCTAAAGGGAAGCCCCCTTCTGAGACATGCCTTTCTCATGGCAGATGACACAGCAACATAAGAGGCTGAGTTGAACAATGCCATAGAATTTAAAGCTTCTGATAGGACATGCCCAGGTTGCATATATTCACATTCAACTGGCCACAGGAAGCTACATGGCCCAGCCCAACATCAATGAGGCAGAAAAACATACTCCTCTTTCAGGGAGGCAAGGCAAGAATGGGCATGCGCACTCCTACAGAGGAAGAAACCAGTGATTGTAAACACTATTACAATCCGCCACAAGTGCTTAGACTTGAATGCCTTATCATTTGTCTGTCTCCCCCACTAAAATGTAAGTTCCTTTAGAACCAAAATGATTCTGCATCTTTTTTTTTCTAATGCTTTACAGGACACCTGGCACATCATAGATGCTCAATAGATGTGGCTTGGGTAAATACACGCTCAAGGATCGCTTCTTATATGCTCTCCTGATGTTGTAAGCTAAGAGAGTTACTTCTTTCTGTGTACTTTTCTAGAACAATAGTCTAAGTCTATTCTAGCTCTTATAACATTGTACTTTTAAAAAATTGTTTATGGGCGAATTTTTCTCTCTGGACTAGAACTAGAGAGGAAAATCATCTCATTTCTAGTATCTAGTACAATATCTGGAAGAGAGAAATTCAATAAATATCTGAATAATGGAATTAAATTATTCTCCAATTGCAATCAGCATGTGTTTATTAATTGCCTGCTACAGGTGCTAGGCATTAACAGTCTGGCTAAAAGCAAGGAGGTCCTAAAGGCCCATCAGGTCAAGGAGGAAGAAGAAGCAAGGGACGAGAGCATTCTTGTGGTCCAGTGTTGAAGAGCAATGCTTGCTTCCCAGCGGGTAGACTCTGTCACTCCACCCACTGGTCCTGCTCCTTCCACACCCCCTCTGCCTGTCTGCACCTCTTACCCCAATGGCGTGGCTGTGATCTAATCTTCCCATCCAGTTTATTGCTTTACACTGCGCAGCTCACCAAGCACATTTGTGTTTATTGTGCAATTAGTGCTGAGTACACTGAACAAAGTAATGACATGCAGCAAAGGCCAAGGGATGATGCCTTGGCTCTGTGCATTGCTTAATATCTCAGGAGAATGAGGTGCTCCTCTCCCACTTTCTGAGGCCCTGCTGCACTGTGTATTCAAGCCTGAACCATAGGTTCCCTCGAAACAGAGCCCACTGGAATGCAGCCCAAGGAGCTCTTCAGATGCAAACCTGTCAATGAGCAGCACCAGTTATTTGGAGCAAAGAACACTGTTTCCTATTGAAATGTAACTGGTAAGGAATTTAGTGAGTGTGAACAATATGCTGTGACCTTCTAGGTACTGAGTATGAGGGAGAGAGAGGCTCGACCTTGAATTCAGAGAAAAGTGAGCACTTAGAACTGTAGAATGGGAACAAGGGCCTGGAAAAACAATGGGAAATTCTGGGTTATGCCTTCCTGTCCTGGGTCAGGGGAAGGCAAATTCTTCTAAGTAGATGAAAAGACTTTCCTGTGATAGACCATTGGGCAGAGTGCTCAAAAGCCTGGGCCACTACCGTCCTTCAAACAATCAATGCCATCTCTGCCCTAAAGATAGGGTCTCCCACCCTGCCATCCTTTTTATATCTGTATAAAAAAGGTAAATTGAAACACCTCTCTTCCTAAACCTCCCTAGCCAGTCCACCTAGTTACAAAATGCCTAAGTAGCTTCTGGTGGTCAAAGGAACACCAATAAGCACTCATTCATTCATTCATTCATGCATCTGTTAAAACTCATTTTACTGATAACTGAGACACAGGTTCCCTACAAGGTGCTGGGTGTTCATCTTTGAACAACATAAACTGTCCCTGCTATTGTGAAACTTGCAATCTAGTAGGGGAGAGAAATATTAAATAAGTAAATGAATGAATATATAAATACAGATTATGATATGTGTTATGAACACTTGTATTTTCTTTTATAGCAGGAGTCTTTTCAACCTAAAGGCATCAAGGTTATATTATTATCTATATATTTTTATTATCTATCAATATATTATTATCTATATATATTATTATTTATATATTATCTATATATTCTATTCTATCTATATATTATCTCTATATTATTTTCTATATATTATATTCTATCTATATATTATTATCTCTATATTATTATCATCTATATATTATTATCCATATATTCAAGGGAACTACAGATGGGCTTTTGGGAGTCCATATGTTTCTTAAGATTGTATGTAAAATATTCTATGAATATAGGTTGATGCTTTTTTCCTCTGAAAAGTATCCACGTCTTTCAGCAAAATCTCAAAGAGATCTATAATCTCCTAAAAGTCAAGAACTGATGCCTTAGAACCACACCAGACAATATTTTCTCCTTTTCCCATTGCCATCCCTCAGAACTGATCAAATTTGCTAGTGTTTATGGTTGACGCTGAAGCAGCCAGCTCAGAAAAGCAGAGCTAGAGAGGCCGGTGCTGTCTCCTGCAGGGCACGTGGGCAGGTTGAGGGAGGGCTGTGCCCAGAGAGTGCCCACCAAGACCTCAATGCTGACTGCCTTTCAGGAGTGGGAAATAAGGTGATGTTTGTCTTCTCTCAATATGTGTCTCTGTTGTCTGAATTGTTTACAATAAAAATGTTGTGTTTATAATCAGGAAAACTAACACATTAAAGCTATTTTTACTTGGGGAGAAATTATGAATTTTACTACTTGTACACATCTCTTGTTGACTAAGGCATAGAGATTTACTACACAAAAAATAGATTGTATCAGCAATGTGATTACATAAAATTTTCCCCTAACTAAAGTTAGCCCAGGTGAGGAGATAGATTGAGAAAATGTTGTCTGTTCAGCTATGGTCTACAGGGATGCCAATGGGCTCCTCACTGGAAAGCGGGCATCTTGGGCACGTACAGCTCCTTTGACCTTGATTCCACCACATGTGGTTCCCAAGTCACCAATCAGGGATCTCATTCAGGAACAAGCCTAAGAGAGCAGGGCCAAACTTCTCTAGGTCACAAGTTATGACTGAGAAGACAGTCCAGGACTTAGAGTCAAATGATAAAGTTTCACATCCAACCTCTTCAAATTAAATTTCTTTCTCTCTTTCTCCCCTCCCTTCCTTCCTTCCTTCCTTCCTTCCCTCCTTCCTTCCTTCCTTCTCTTTTTCTCTCTGTCTTTCTTTCGACAGAGTCTTACTCTGTCGCCCAGGCTGGAGTGCAGTGGCACAATTCTTGGCTCACTGCATCCTCCACCTCCCTAGTTCAAGTGATTCTCCCGCCTCAGCCTCCTGAGTAGCTGGGATTACAGGCATACACCACAATATCTGGCTATTTTTTGTATTTTTAGTAGAGACTGGGTTTTGCCATGTTGGCCAGGCTGGTCTCGAGCTCCTGACCTCAAGTGATCCACCCACCTTGGCCTCCCAAAGTGCTGGGATTACGGGTGTGAGCCACCATGCCTGGCCTTTTCAAATTTCTATTAGCTGATCTGTGCCTCGATTCACTTGCCTACAAAAAGGGCATGTCATATCATCCCTGCCCATCTCGTAGGGTAACTGTGAGGCATAAACAAGCTTATGAGAGCCAGGATCACATAAAGAGTAGAGAAGAAAGGTTGTGTTACAACATGTCAGCCAAAGATATCATTTTGCATCTAATATGACAATACCTGAGAATAAATACATTATTGAAATGCATACTTTTCGTGGATGTAAATAACAATGTAGATCTAGGTATCACTCCAGAGATAGCTCTTGTACATTGTTCTTTAACTGTAGGTACATTGGGGAAGGAAGTATTATATGCCTAGGCCAGGAGCTATGTTTTCCAATAGTGTGTGTCCAACTTGTGGCTCCAGCTCATCCATCTTATCTGAAAACTTTTATCCCCAGAAAAGTCCACCTGTCACATCACATTACACAGAATACGAGCTAATGATAAAAAAGACATGAGCATGTAGTCGGTGGCTCATGGTTCAGGGGGCTTTGAAGGCAGGAAGAGGGTCTAGAGAATGGCAGATCATTTGTCTGCAGCCCTCAGTTTGTGAGTTCTCCTGCACGGGAAAGCCATGGGGTGATTATTGCTGTTATTTATAGAGCAATTTTCCCCCTCATTTAGACATAGAGTCTAGCGAGACACCTAGGCACAGATAAATAATACCTAACAGTTCTGCCCAGACATTTGTTCTCAAATCTTTATTTTTTTTCTGTGCCCTGAGATCCAAACTGAACAGAGAAGCTCAGTGGTAAAAGGAAGACTATCCCTTTCTGCAAGAACAATGTGGGGGATGTGGCATGAAAACAGGCAGGGAAAGAAAGCCCTGAGTCCTGAACCAGGGTGCGAAGTGGGAGTCTGACAGCATCAGTAAATGGAAAAAGAGGATATTTTTTCATGTTTGATGACTTTCTCTATTACGGAGTAAGAAATGAGGAACTTGATGCTGAGTTATGTCAAAGTTGGGTTCCTATATGACATGGTTTGACTGGGCCCTCACCCGAATCTCACCTTGAATTGTAGCTCCCATAATCCCCACGTGTTGTGGGAGGGATCTGGGGGGAGGCAATTGGATCATGGGGACAGTTCTCCCCATACTGCTGTTCTTGTGATAGTAAGTGAATTATCACGAAAACATCTGATGGTTTTATAGGCGACTTCTCCCCCACTTTGCTCTGCACTTCTTGCTGCTGCCATGTGAACAAGGTTGTGGTTACTTCCGCTTCTGCCACAACTGTAAGTTTCCTGAGGTCTCCCTAGCCCTGTGGAACTGAGTCAATCACACCTTTTTCCTTTATAAATTACCCAGTCTTGGGTATGTTTTTATTAGCAGGGTGAGAACGGATTAATACACAATTCCATACCACTTCTGGGTCACAATGGACTGAACACTTAATCTCTCTGGCCTGTGAATTAGTCTTCTATTAAATGTGAGGTTTAGATTAGCTCAGGATTTCTCAACTTGTGTTCAACAGAACATTAGTTCTACAGTATATTAATGCGCAGTAATGTGAAGAAAAAAGAAGACGGTGCTGTGGTCAATTAAGTTTGGGGGATGCTGGGTTAAACAGAGTTGAAAGGTTTCTTTACTCCAAGAATTTTTGGAGTTTTTAATATGTTAATGTGACTTCTGAGTGTCCAACAGCTGACTATAAATAGGAGAAACATTTTTCTCAACTTATCTGGCCATAGGATTAGGGGGTTTTGTATTGGTTTTGTTCTATTTTTGCTTTGCTTTGTTTTGTTTTGGTTAGCATCAGCAAAGATACAGAGATACTTTGGGAAGACTAAACTAGATGGTCTTAAATATCTCTTCCAATTCTCCAAAACTGTGGGATTCTACGAAAGACCATTAAGTGGCCATTATGCTATTTTATGCTTGGGGATGGGCAAGAGAGACCAGCCTCATGTTGAGTGACAGCTAGAAGTATAACACCATGTGTGTGTCTTTTTCATTCCATCTTCATAATAGTCTAGCAAGGTGAGCCCTATCATTCTTATCTTACATGAGAGGATATTGAAGTTTTAAGGGATTAAGCTAATTTCTCAATAAATTCATTTTGGATGTTGTGGATTCTCTAGTCAAACATAGGGATGTGTGGATACAATTTTAAATAAGATGACATTTAAGCAAAACCTCGAAGGATGTGAAGGAGATAGCTATGTGTATACTTGGGGAAGAGTGTTCTAGGCAGAGGGAATAGCCAGTGCAAAGTTAAAAGATAGGAGTCTGCCTGACTTGTTTGAGAAATAGGAAGGAGCTCAGCAGCACTGGGATTGGAAAAGGTGGAAAGTGGGGCACATCAGGCCAGAAAGGCAATGGCGCAGCAGACCAGGCAGCACCCTGTACTAATCTTGGGAGCTCTGGCTTCGACTCCGTGGGAATGGAGATCAGAAGAGTGACATCATCTGGCTTATGATTTTAAAAAGATCACTTACTTGGTCTATTGGATTTAATACAGATTCTAGGGAGGTGTGATAGCCATTTGTACTGTCCGCAAATTATTTCTGGTTCTCCTGGAACACGGATGAGTTGTACTTTCCTTCTCCCTTAAAGTTAGGCATGGCCATAGGACTAACTTGGCCAAAGAACTGCAAACAGAAGTGATAGGTTTCTCTTCCTGGTAGAAGGTTTAAGGGCTTGTGGGCAATTGGGCCTCTACCGTGTGACTGGTGATGAGGGCTGCTTTGTCAGTCTGGGTCCAGCAGAGGCTGCGGTGAACAGAGCCCCTCTTCCAACCAACGTCGAATGTGAGAGTGAGTGAGAACTAACCCTGGTAGTTAAGTCACAGAGAAGTTGGTGTGACTTATTTCTGGAGCATAATATAGCCTATTCTTACCAACATAGGGGCAAGAGAAGAAACAGAAGATACTACAAGAATTTATGTGAGAGAAGATGTTGGGTGAGTGTGGGTATGAGTATTAGAAATGATAGAATTTTGGGGTTGTGGATATATTTTAAAGGTAGAGTCAACAGTTTCCTGCTGGATTTGATACGGGGTGAAAGAGAGGGAGAGGATTGAGCATCATCTCTTGGTTTTTGGGCCTGACTAATTAGTCAGACAGAATTGCCATCGGTTAGCATGAGGAAGACTAGGTAAATGAGACTTGGGAGTAAAAAGGTTTGTTGTGCTTTTTACATTTAATTTTCCATTATTCTTTTGAAAATGTTTTATACTTTCTGGTTATCTGCTGACATTTTTGAGTTTAGCTTTTATCTTCTTGGATACAGTATGGGAAATCATAAAAGGCTCTAAACAGTAGAATGACAGGATCCAATTCATGAGTCCTTCAGAAAACTAAGTGCAAGAAGATAGCATCTTGTTTTGTTTTTCTCTGATTTTTTTTTCTTTGTTTTGGAGTGAACAGACTAAAGCGCCTAGCAAAGACATTAGCAGCATTTTATGTGACTCCCTTTTGGAGCCAGGGTTCAAAACAAACCATTTGGAACTCATTGATTTCAGTTTTCTCTTTATTGTTTTCCACCTTGATTGAGTCCTTTGACTATAAAGAGCAGATTGATTCTGACTCTTCTAATTTTCTGCCTGCTTGATGATTCTCACCTATCACATCTGCTTCCTGTCTACAGGCAATCATTATTCCCTTTCTTCTGGACACTAAAATTAGAGCATCTTGGGAGGACACCCAGTCTGATTCTAAATTCCTTTGCTTTTGGTGGTTTGCTCTGTGAGGATCCACTCAGCTCTCATGACACTGCCAACACCAACATCTCTGAAGCCCTTAACTAGGCAGAGGTTGCAAACTGTCAGGCTCATGGCCAAATCCTGCTTGATTCCCAAAGTTTTGTTTGACCCACACAGTGATTTTAAACATTGTCAATATTTGAAAATAGGAAGACTTCTTTTGGGAAGTCAGAAATGTTACCAACACCGAGAATCTTCTGAGTCTCAGGCAAAGGTGTGCTAGAACTGAGTAGCTTCGCACTCTTTAAAAGGATCAGGCACTCATTGGCACTCCCTGTCCTCACCTGGATAGCCGAATTCATCCATGTTACTCGTGCTGCTCTCTGCTTTCAAGATTGCAGAGGCCTTCCATATACATTATCGTCTTTAATCCTCACAACTTTTTAAGGTCAATATTTTATAGATCGGGAACCCATCCTTCTCAGAGCTATATTAATTGCACACTTTATTTCAGTACACGTAAGGTTACTTAATTGTTTCTATTTGGATTATCTAAGGGCCAGAATTAAATATTTGGCTTTCTTTTTTGTTTTCTAAGCAGAATGCATCCTAGACTTTGCTCAGGAGTGTTCATCCTTGGGGGTGTCGGATCGTACCATGCTGGGGAGGGGCATGAATTTTGGGCTCACGCTGCCTCTCGCATGTGTTTGCTGTGTCTCCTTGAGCATGTTATTTAATTATACCATGTCTTGGTTGTCTCATCTATAAAACAAATATAGAAAAATAATACTTAATCTTTTCTCAGTGTTTTGTTTTTCCCCCTATGCAATATAAACTAGAAGACAGTAAGTGACAAGGAATGAGACTGGAAAGAAGTCGAGGCCAGGTCTTGGAGGAGCTTGCCACGGTCACAGCAAGATAGTCTTCTTCTCTAAGCCAGGGACTTCCAAACTTTATATCTGGGAGCCCTCAGGCTATGCAGACTTGTTTCTCCTGCAGGGCCCATCCTAGGAGAAAGCAATGAGTGGCCTGAGCCCCGTACTCCCAACCTCACTCTGTTGAAGGATGTGGCAAGCCACTCCACAGTTTTCAGTGGAAACTGAGCTGTCCGGATGCTGAAATGCACTATATTGAGGGTAGATGTGAGGGGACAAACCTGGTGACAGGCAGGAATGCAAATTGGAGACACATGCTTAGTAAGATGGAGAAGAGAAAAAGGCTGATGAATGAAAAGTGAACCTAAACGTGATGACTAATGATTGGGTGGCCATGAGCATCACGAAGAAAAAGGATCCAGGCTGAATTCTGTGTTTTTTATTTCGTTAATGGTTATAAGAAATTAAGGAGTGGGGAACATTTGGGAGCAAGAAATAATTTTAGAGAAATGGGAATGAATGTTGTAAGTATGATGTACCCATGGAACATCTAAATTAAGGTATTGATCATGATATTGGAGGAAATGTTAGACAATCAAAACAAAGAGATTCCCCCACATCCCCGCCACTTAGCTACCCAAGAGCTTGGGAGTGAGCCAGGGAATGTTGGATTCTGTCTCTGACCCCCTTTCATCATTCACTAAGTAATGCACTTGTGCATTGAGAAGATCAGAGAAGTAACAGACATTCAAGTATTTGAACATCATTAGGTTGTATGTGAATGTTATGTTTTACTTACTGGCTCAGTCAGTAAAAATGAGAGACTAAAGCAAAAACTTACAGCATTTTGAAGTTGGAAGTTCCCCAGAAGTGGGCCCACTCCACCTTGGAGCTCAGGCAGGACCCACACTACGGTCTGCAGGGGAATCTCTCCACAGCTGCTCAGCACTCTGGTCTGCTCTAAAGGACCATGGAACAAAATGATGCCCAACTATTGACTGGGGCTTTCTGTACCGTCCAAACAGAACTTACCTCTTCTTAGATGTCTTCCTTTGTCAGTTAATCATTTCTTGGGCAGCTTCTTTATTCTCTAGAAAAAATTATTTAATTTGTGCCTATCTGAGATTTCCTTTTCAGTATCCTTAAGAGCACTAAATGGGGAGATATAATATGTGCACATGAAAGCGGAGACTTTCCAGTTACAGAAAATGAGAGGCTATGATTTAACTTCTCCCACTGCTTCCACGCCCCCATTTCTTGATTGCTGCCACACAGGTAACTATTAAACAGTGTGAGATATGGTAACATGTCATGTTTTATGTTTTATTTTCATCACATGCAAGTAATTTATTAAGAAAGAGCTTCCAAAGGATTCATTGGAGGCAGAGGGACAGGACAGGGAAGAGGAGAAACCAGACAAGCAGGAGACCTCAGAGGCTCGCTTTAGCCTTATCTCAGGTAAGACATTCCTCAGAGCTGTGCCAACGGAGGGGCTGGGCTTCCCTACTCCCACACCTGGTAGTCACTTTCACATAGGTGAATATAGGCAAAAGGGCATTGTAAAATGACAAGCTCTCTCAGCAGTGCTCGCTATGCATGACGAGGTTTTAATGAAGATGCGTGGACTCAGGAGCAGCGAATACACTCACAGCAGAAACCCAAATGCTGGTGGTGAGTTCACCTGCTGTTATCATTTCTTCCTCTTGCTCTGGGAAAATCTCCTGCTCTTAAGGTTTGTGCCACGGGTTGGTCAAATAAAGATGCTAGATGAGATCCTCTCAGCCTTGCTGTTCCCTGGGTAGGGCATATGGTGCACCACTCAGTACATGCCAGTGCTGAGCCCCTCTTAGCCCTGTGCTGCCGAAGGTGTGGCTGTGATGTGGCCCTCAGGGTAGAGTGTGTGAAGAATGGATGGGATATTGCTCTTCTTTTCAGAGGGACATTGGAGCCCCTGTCAGGGTCAGCCAAGCCTAGCAATCCAGCTCCTTGGGTGGCTAGGAGTGGTCCCTCTCTCTGGTCACCCCGGCTGGAGTGCAATGGCGCTATCTCGGCTCACTGCAACCTCCGCCCCCTGGGTTCAGGCGATTCTCCTGCCTCAGCCTCCTGAGTAGCTGGGACTACAGGGGTGCGTCACCACACCCAGCTAATTTTTGTATTTTTAGTAGAGATGGGGTTTCACCATGTTTGCCAGACTGGTCCAGAACTCCTGACCTCAAGTGATCTGCACGCCTTGGCCTCCCAAAGTGCTGGGATTACAGGCGTGCACCACCACGCCCGACCCCATCTTCATTCTAAATGATATCAACAAGAATCAGGGGTTGGCTCTGGAGGACTTTGATTTAAAAACACCCCAGGAAGATGACAGGATTCCTCCCAACTGCCTTCCTCGCCAGCCCTGCTCCCTGTGTCTGCCATATCTCTGTTGGCTGCTCAGTCCTTCAGCATCCAAAGGAAGATCTGGGGGATTAGCTCTATAACCCCGCCCACAGGAACCTGAAGAAAATTGAATGTGGGTAGAAAGGAGTCCAGATGTAAAAGGAGAGAGTTCGGGGGTGGGATTTCTCTCTTTTTTGTTCTTCTTTAGTTGTTTCTGCTTGTACAAGATGTGTTTCCTCCCTCAACCTCATCCAGCTGTCTTCCCAGCACATTGAAGAAAGGAAGGAAAAAGCTATTTAAATTTATACTACTGAATTTCTGTAGGACACTGAAATATTTCTGAAGTTAATAGGGGAGTGCTGAATAGTTTGTTCCAAATAATTACAGAAGAAAAATACATTGAAATAATTAGTAGTTGCTACTAGAACATTCAGCAAAATGAAATGACAACTTTGCATGCCTATTAAGCAGCACTTTATTTTCAGTTTAGGGTGTTTTGGATGAAATTAGATGGCAAACATACTGCATCGTTGAGTGATTAGATGAACTAGTATCATTTAGAGTTAGACTAGTATCATCATCAACTTTTTTCTTTTCCTCTTTAATAAAAAAGAAGTTACTGTGCTCTCCTGTTAGGCAAGACTTTAATAGAAATGGGACCAACTGCAACCCTTGAGGCTTCAGCTTAAGTGGCTTAGGTGTAATCTCCCTGGATGCAAGGAAAGGCGTTAAACAGAATCTGATTATTCTGTATTTTCTAATTCTGGGATTCTCTTCCTACTCTGCTTAGAGAATACATAAAAGCTCCCACACCACTGTTAACTTTTAAAAAATCCAAATTTATAAATTTGGAAAAGGAAAGGGAGAGACTTTACTTCTTATAGGGGGTTACAGCATGCAAGATGGTCATCCGCGGGCTGAGACCTGCCTCTGCCAAAACCCGACGGGCACTTCACAGGAGGAGTGGCCGGACTGAAAGCTTTATGCTGAATGGGTTGGCTCAACATACCTGCTTAACAGGTGACAGGAGGAGCTATGAATATTCATGAAGGTGATCCTGACACACACGTACTGAACAAACACGTGTGTAACATATGACCCATGTTCACTCTGGGGTGGAGATGGAGCATTTAAATGTATTACAATTAGGTCTCATTTGTCAAAAGGTCTCAGGACATGAAGGCACACAAGTGCACGGTCTCTGTAAACCGGCCAGAACCACTGCGTGGTCAGTGTTCTTACCTGGAGCAAGTTACTGAAATCAGTCCCTGTCTAATCAAAGGTATTGTCATGGCTGGTGAAACAGGAGTCTGTTACTCAGCCTCTGTGAGCTGATGAGTTGTGATTGTTTTAATTTTCCTTATCTCAAGGCCAGTGCTTGTTTAGCTGTGAGAGAAAAAGAAAGACCCTTGTGGCATAAACCTAGTTTATGCTTTAAGCGTGGGGTGCGTGACTTAACCACTGCCTGGCACGGCCTTAGGTCCTGTTTATCATTTGAAATCTTGTTGCCACAAAGCGTCCGTTCCATCTGTCTTATAGTCTCTGTTAATGCTGGCTGGTTGTTGTGTCTGAACTGCAAAAGGGAGGGGACGCTGTACAACATGTTTGATCTCCCACCTTGCCATGGCTGGGAACTAAGTTTTTAAGGTTTTTCTGGGGTCCCGTTGGCCAAGAAGGGTCCACTCAGCCTATGGCAGGGGCTTAGGATTTTATTTTTAGCTTACACCACCCGCCTCTTTACTTTCAAAGCAGAATCTGATTTGCCAAAAACAGTAAATGGTCTTAGTTTAATGAGAAAAACCAAATTTGCCTTCAGCTCCACTCCCAGCCACTTTTGCATTTCTCCTCTCTATTAAAAAATAATTCAAAAACTATTGACCAGGAGTGTGATTTCAGCATTTTAATTTATGGCAGGTGTTTGAGCACTAACTCCCTTGCCCCTTTCCCCTCTGTGTTCTGTCTTCCTCTTCCCCCTTTCACTCCATTCTGGTCCCTCTGCCCCTCTGTGCCCCTTCTTCTAAGTGCTCCCCATTTCCCCTCTTCTTTCCTCACTCCAATGAGAGAAGAGGAAACAGAAGGAAAAACAAAGGGACAGACAAGGAGTCCAGGTGTCACAACAGTGCCATGCACACTCGAGTGTCTGTACTGCACAATCAAGCATTGTGATTTTTTACTGTTTAATACACTATTTTGGATGAATATTTAGGAGGCAAAATGCACTTAGAAAAATCTATATGAGACTGCTCTACTTTTCTCTGATGTTTTATTATTGTGCTCCAAGAAATTTGTCAGCTCGCTGCTTCCTCATTAAAAAAAAATTAAAATGTTTGGGAGTTCTGAGATTCCATCTTGTGCAGAAAGGAAAGAGGAAATGGGGGAGAAATGACCCCTGATTCAGGGTGGGAAACAGCAAAGGAACGAGACAGCTGGAGACCACTGAGCTCTGTCGTTGACTTGGGGCTGCCATGTTTCGTTCCTGGGGCCCAGCTGTTTGTTCTCACGCTGCTGGGCCTCTTTGCCAGCTCTGCCTGGCACTTCCTTAGCCCAGCACACTCACCTCTCCCTCCTCAGGCTCGTTTGTCCAGGGTCACCCATTAGGATGCTCTGCCTGCTCCCACCCCCTTAGATCCCCGGGTTGTGCCTACTGTGCCCCAGGAGAAGGGGACACCATCGGCCTTTCCAGCCCTGGAAGCTGAGCTTTCCACGGTCCTCCAATGGGGCAGCTGAGCAAGGTTCTGATACCCTCATAAGAGGACGCATTTACACTCGCCACTTTTGCTTTGAATATTTGCTATTCAAGTGGATCCCTTCCAAAGACCAGTTTGTTGTTTATCCCAGAAGAGTGATACCAAATTTGACATTTAAGACAAAAATAAAAGGAAGAAAGGGCAAATAAGCTATGGAATTTCTGTGGGGGTGGGAAGGGCCTTCCAGGATGCCGAGAGCTGGCTGTGCCACCTGCCTCCCCTTAGCTTCGGTGCCTCCTTGGCTCCTTGGCCTGCTATCAACCTCGCCTCTGATACAGCCGTGGCGATGAAAAGAGTTAAGGCCGCTTCTGCAGCTAACACTTGGGCCTCCCAGCAAGGGAATCTTTCTTTGCAACATTGCTCAGCTCTGTGAGTTAGTGGGGCCACTTCCCCCTTCCCTCTAATGCTCCATCTTCTCTTGCAGGTCATGCTCCCTTCAACTCTGCCTCCCTCTCATCTTGCACCAGTGGCTTTGGTGGACTGTGCTCCCCTGCTTGTTCTTCCCACGGACAGAGCCCCATCAGCATACGGGTTAGTCTTTTTCTTGCAGCGCTGCATGGATGCAGTCATTCCTCCGTATCTCCTCTTCCCCGATCCTATCTATGGCGACCTCTCCAGTTGCCCCACTTAGACAGTGCCTATCTTGTTGAGTTTGATGTAGGGGCTCTTTAAATCTTCATCCCTAGCCTGCCTCCACACAGAAGGCTCTCCTGCAACTCATTCGCAGATTTCCTCCTGGGATAAGCTCTGGACCCAGTAGCTACAAATTCAGGACACTGTTTCCTAAATGGCAGCAAGGCCTCTTGGCCATGCTGGCCTGCCCTTACTGGGGCAAGAGGGGATTTCAGGCCATGATGCAAAAAGAAACTGAAACCTAGTCACGGGTGCTGCTTGGCAATATCCCTGGAGGCAGCGCTGCCTCTCAAAACTGATTGCCTCACTCACTGCTGACGGCCTGCCTACCCACCCTTAGCTCTGAAAACTCATCTCGACCCTGAGACAGCAGGAAGGTGTGAGCGCTTGCCTCTGCCTGTTCCGTGATCCCAGTCATGGCTCTGTGGTGCTTCTTTCCCAGCCCCACCAGCCTTGGTTGTAAGGGAAGACAGTGTGGCTCTGCCAGGTAGCAGGTGCTGCACTAAGCAACAGGATAAAATTTGGTTTTATAGGCCAGCAAATATACAGCAAGCCCTCAGGGAAAAGCCACAGCCTCAGTTCCCAAACCAGGTCGGTTCAGAAGCTTTGTGCTCTGGATTTATAGTGTCTGTACTGAGCCAATTTAAACAATTTCAATCAACAGGACCCATATGATACATTGCACATAACTCATCCTGTAAGAGAGAGAATAGGCTTGGATTGAATTTGAACTTTTAGGGGTGGAGGGTCATCCAAGGAGCCTCAGAGTGTTCTCTCATAGCCATTAAAACCAATAACTAGGCAAAAAAGGACCAGCCTGTATGTAAGCAACAGCACCTGTGCCTTGGAAACAGGATGGAGGCAGGCAGGTAGTCCCATCACAAAGGCCTGGCTGTGGGGTGCTTGGGGGTGGCTCTGTGGATCTGAGCCTTACCAGCAGGCTGGATTTGAGGGAGTGAAGTAACCTCACCAAATGTCATAATAGTAATAACAATAACAATAATAACAGTATCTATTAATAATAGTATCTGTCTGGTTTTGAGTATAAAAGAGATAAAATAATATTTAATATTCATTATGTACTTTATATGTGCCACATATACTAACTGCTATTCTAACTGCTTTATATGTTCATGATGTGGTTCCCAGAATATAGTAAGTATTCAATAATTGCTGAATGTCTTTTTAAAATAATGACAGTCAGAAAAACACTTTTAAAGCACACCTCATGTATCAAAGCTCTGTTCTAAATACTTTACATATTGACACACTTAATCTTTGTAACAGCTCTGTGAAGCAGGTACTACACCATCATCCCCATTTTACAGATGAAGAGACCAAGGTGCAGAGAGGCTAAGTAAAGGATTGCCCAAGGTGAAGAGCTAGTAAGAGGTGGACCTGGAATCTGAGCCTCCGAGGTTCCCGTAAAGGCCGGTTCTTAACTACTGGATGTCCTCCAATCAATATCGACTGAGTTCCTTCTAAATGCCAGGCACTATTCCAAGGGCTTGGAATACATTAGAGCTCCACACAGACAAAAATATCTTCTTCACCTCCTCGAGAGGGAGACAGACAATAAACAAGTCAAATCAGTAAAATATCTACCGTGTTAGAAAGTGGTCAGCGCTAAGAAATACGAATGGAGCAGGAGAGAGCAATGAGATGTTGTTTCAACCTGGGGAAACTTTGGAAAGTTGGATCAGGAAAAGCCTCGCTGAGGAAGTGGTGTGTGAGTCAGGACCTAAGGAAGTGAGAGAGCTAGCCCTGCAGCCGAGGGTAAGAGCATCCCAGGCAGAAGCAGCCCATGCAAAGACCCCGGGACCTAGGTTGTCGGAATTAATTACATTGATTGGGTCCACACGCCCTCCTCATCTCAAATATCTGAGCTTAGCAAACATCTCAGCACCAGAGTGGAAGGCACAAGGGTTTGGAAGTAGACTTTGAAATGTCCCTTCTTGCTTACAAATCCAGCTGGTAACCTCTGCAAGTTAATACGACCCATTCCTTCCATGAGCACCCGTGCAGGTGTGAGGACCAAGTTTGCGTCTTCCGCTCGCAGATGGAGAGTGTGAGAGAGGGTCTAAAGCTGAAGACAACCTTACTTAAAACCACTTTGATCCAAGGATTGTAGCCATTCAGTGCGTATTGATTTTTCTTTCCTATTTTTAGGAAGGTGGGAGCATGTTAATTAAACATTTTTGAGTAGAACTGGTTTCCAGGGAGGATGGCTTAAGAGCCCCAGAGAGCAGAATCTTTTATTTACCTTCCACTAGAGGCCCTAACGAATGCAAGAGCCAGTGGACCTGCACGTTCCACACCTCCTGCCCACCCTGGCTCTGCATCGGGGCAGAGGCTCTCTGAGCCCCATGTGGCCTGTGCCTCGTCTTCTATCCTTGCCTCCTGTGAGGAGAGGCATCAAGAGGATGGACAAAGAGAAAACGTTTTTAAACAAGAGATGAGGAGAGCCCTGCCTTGTCTATTGGAACATGGCTCCAGGAAATGTGAGTCTGTCAAGACCAGACCCCCCTAGAACCTCAGCTGACCCCACATGCTCAACTGAGGGCACCTGGCAGATGGTCACAGTTGGCCCTGCCACCAGCTTCTGGAAACACACAAGGGCTGAATGCCAGGGCACTGCTGGCTGGACCATCCCATCCCAAATGTTCTCAGCAGCACAGCACAAGATGTTGCCTTTGCAGGAGGACTCTCCAGGGCTCCCGGGCCGGATGAGGCCCTTGAGTGCTTTATCACAGAAACAAACACACAACACACCACCTTACATTTCTCTCTCCATAGATTTCTTTCCTTTCCAATTTTATATGTATTTCTTATTCTGTTAAGGGTCCAACAGTATTTTATTGTACTTCTAACGATAACAGTAACATTCAGCCCAACACTATCTTCCTTTGCCTAATGGATTATTTTCAAACTCTGAAAGGTGTATATTATTATCCCCATTTTCCAGATAAGAAGAAAGGCTTATACGTGTTACATACCCCACTTAAAATCAAAAGTTAGTAACTGGCAGAGCTGGTTTGACCCAGATCTGAAGACTCCGCAGCACACACTTTCAGTGTGGTATTAACTTTCCTGTGTCAGCTATTGAAGACCTAAAATGTATATACCTATAAATACACATCTATACATATTAATACAAATAATATGCATGCATACTGTAGGAAAAACAAATACTTTTTCCTGTTACCACATATTACAAAACAGATTGACAAGAGAAAAGCACACATATGTATTTAACACAAATTTTATAAAACGTGAGAGCCTTCAGAAATAAACACCTCCCAAAACAAGGGAATGCATGCATTTTTCTGCTGAGGCCTGGCGAAGAGTGGACAGCCGTAGGGAAGTGTGATTGGACGTAAGGGTTGGATCTAATGGCAATAAGCTGGGGATGGAGTTAACAAGGCCCTGTTTGTTCGGATTCTGCTCGGTGTTCAGGTGTCTTCAGAGATAACGGTGCTCCTTCCCTCCAGGTAGAGTAAGGGCATCTCTGGAATGAGGGTCTCATGACCTGCTTCAGGGGAAAATGATGTGGGGGAAGTGAGAGCAATCTTCCTGCTTCTGCTGTTTTCTCAAATGCCAAGGTGCTATGTTTTGCAATAGCGTGTCTTGAATCATATTAGTGCTTACACACACATGTGTTTGCATGTCTGCACATGCACGCACGCACGCAGAGTATGTTCAGCTATAGGAATGATTGGAAAGAATTAAGAGTGCCATACACTGGGTAATGTTGCATGGAGCAGGGTATAGAAGGTGAATATGAGGCATGAAATGTAGTTATTGTGGATGGGGAACGTTAATACCTCGAGTTCCAAGTGTCTCCCAAGGACCCTAGTAAGAGGGGGCAGGGCTGAGCATCTGTTTGCTGTGGGACTTTCTGTACATGTGGGCTGACAATAAAGCTGTTTGCACAGTATAAGCTCACGTTAGAAAATGCAGACCACTGGCTCTCTCTCCGAGTGTCTGTGTGGTGTTTGCACACAGATAAGTACCAGGAGCCTAAGCGTGTCTGTCCTGGAGGTGAGCAGAAGGACAGAGGCTGTAGGAACAGAAACATCCCACTCTGTGCCTGCCAGGCAGTGGACCTGAGCTCTGAGCATTTTCATCCGAGCTGGACTAGATGTCTTTTCCTCATCCATGACAGGAAAACAAGCTGGCTGTTGGATAGAGCACCCAAGGGTGGAAGTTTTGTTTTAAAAAGATAAACAAATGGTTCACTGCTCTTGTCCCTTCTCTCTGGTGTTTCTCATGCCTGGACAGACTACCTCAACAACGTAAACTCTTCCACTCCCTCAGAGTGTTGTTGAAAACCTCTTCGCTCATCCACCTGGGATGCATGCCTCCTGATATGGCATGGGGTGGGGGTGTCTGCACATCTGTTTCTCTGTTCATCATAATATTCAGTGGACTCCCGCTTTCATAGGCATGTTGTCCTGTGGAATCCTCCATGAACATTCCTGCGACTATTGTCTTAAATGATAACATCTACAGAGTACATCACACCGCAGACCTCATCGACACCCCTCACATCCCCTCCGATCTCTGTGCCCTTTCTCACACTAGGTCACACCACCCTCCACACAGACACTCACACTTTCCCCTTCTCTTCCCTCTCTATCAAATCAGTTTCTTTTGTTTACATTTTCATTCAACAACAGAAGTTTTCTGAATACCCAGTATATGAAAGGCACCGTTCTAGCACTATGGATACAGCTGAGGACAGAGCAGACAACACTTGTGAGGAGGCAGACAGTAAGGAAGATGACTGAAATATGTCAGCTTGTGAGAGGGTCAAGGGTCAAGGAGAGGCATGAAGTGGAAGGGGAGAGAATGCATCGGAGGCGTGGCAGTGCCACATGGGTGTCTGGAAAGGCCTTGCCGAGCTGGCAGGTGAAGACAGACCTGCAAGAAATGAGCGAATGAGCCATGCGTTCACCAACGGAAGAGCCTCTGGTACCAGCAGATGGTAAGGACCCAGTCCCTGCGTGGGAGCACGCCTGGCCAACAGGAGGACAGAGGAGCTGCAGGTGTCCAGAGTGGAAGGAATGGTGGGAGAGAAGACCAGGCAGGAGGGGTACGGAGGAGGGGAGCTGTCAGTCATGCAGACTTGAAGGGAATTTTGAGGACTTCAGTTTCTACTGACTGAGATGGGAAGCTATGAGGGATTTTGACCGGGCATGTGTTAATAGGATCTCTGGTCAGAGAATAACCTGAAGGAGTGGGAGAGGAGAAGCCACAAGACCCACCAGGAGGCCACTGCAACACGCTCACTGAGAAACACTAGCATTGAGGTCCACAGTCCTGGCAGTGGAGGGGCCGAATTCTAAAGGACAGGCCTCTCTATTGGAGAGAAATGGAGCCAAAGGTGACTCCAAGGGCCTTTGAACTGATCAAGTGGAAGAACAGAGTTGGCATTTGCTAAGATGATTTGTGATTAAAAATCACTTTCCAAGCCCTGCTGATTTTATCTCTTAGGGATTTCTAGACTCTTTTTCTTTCATCCCTAAGACAATTTCCCTAATTTATCCACCCATTGTTTCTCACCAGGATTAGTGCAGCAGATCTCTAACTGATTTCCCGTCTGCTAATTGTTCCCTAATGCGGCCTCGTCACAGAGTGAGCTATGCCAAATAAAAATCTGGTGAAATTACTCCCAGATTAAAATCACCATCCACCCCCATCATCCGCTCTGCCTACAGGGAAAATTCAAGATCCTTCACATGGCTCATAAGACTTCCCTTATCTGGCGTCTACCTATCTGTTCACTCTTGACTATCAGTACAGACTTCTTCGGAATTTGCACTTCAACAACTTGAGGTCAACCATCCCAGCCCAACACAAACACACACATAGCTGCCTGTGCCGTGTCTCATCTCTGTTGTTGCTTCTCTGTGGCTTCCGCTGCAAGGCTCTTCCTACCTGTTGTTTGCCTGGCTAACTCCTACAGGCCCTTGACGAGACATCTGAGGCTTCACTTTCTTTAAGAATCCTCTTTAATTGCCCCCTTACCCAGTGTGTGTGTCCATACTCCATGCTGCCATAATCACCATGCAGCCTCCATGGTTAAGCTTGCCACATGCTTGCAGAGATGCTATTTCCACAGTGGTTGCTACCATGGAACCTGGGCTTGAGGGTAAGGGTCATGGCTTAGTCATCTCTTTATCCTGAGTTCCCAGCCCGGTACAAAGTCAGGGATTGATACATAATTGAGAAATGAGTGAATCAAAATGATTGGCTGGACTACAATCTTGAGAGGAAAGTTACATATTTGATTTTAATAATTTTGCATTCTGTAATGATACAATAAATAAATAATTTAAGTTTCAAAAACAAATATTTATGAAATGCAGCTCTTGAAAATATAACTTCACTTAGCTTCTCATCCAGGAAGTCTCAACAAGTCTCCTAATATATTTAAAAATGTATACTAAGTTTGAACTCTATTTCACAGCTGCTTACATGTAGATTGATAAGTGTTTCTGTATTGTATGAATGTGTATATGTATGCATGAGAGAAAGAGAAGGAAAGCGATCTCTCCTCAATTCCAAGCTTCTTGAGGGCAGGGGATTTTGTCAGCTACAATTATCCTATGCTGGAAAACTTGTGAATCTACAGAGAGGAAACTTCCAACAAACATTATGAATTACTAGAGAAATATCTTTCTCACTGGCAGGAGATTTTAGTGAAATATTTGCCAAGTGACTTGAAACAACTTAGATGAAAGCCAGTCCACCTCTACCTCTAGAGCTCAGAAGTACCAAAACCTATCTTGCTGGGAAATCGAGCTGGGAATTTCTTTAAGAATTGTATGCACATTGTGTCAAAATGTGCAAATATGCTTCCAACACAGGAGAGTAGTCTCTCAAAACCAAATTGCAGCCTGTAAGTGTTCCCCTGGGCCAAAGTTCTATGGCAACTCAATTGCTGACTTTATATATACATATACATACATACATGTGTGTGTGTGTGTGTATATATATATATATAAACAAAAAAACAGGTAAACTTATATATAAAAAAGAAAAAGCATTCAATAAAGTATTGGGACACACACACACAGATAACCATGTTTTATAATAATCCTTCTTGCTGGGTCAATATTCTCTGCTATAGTTGGTCACACAAATCTTAGCAATGGAAAAAGCAAAAAAAAAAAAAAAAAAGGTCAAAGGGTCAAGCTGAAGACTTAACAAAAACCAGCGTAGGCTGGGCACAGTGACTCACACCTGTAATCTCAATGCTTTGGGAGGCCAAGGCAGGAGAATACCTTGAAATCAGGAGTTCGAGGCTGCAGTGATCTATGAGAGCACCACTTCATTCCAGCCTGGGTAACAGAGTGAGATCCCATCTGCACAAAAATGTTAAAAATTTAGCCCAGTGTGGTGGCAAGAGTCTTGGTCTGTTGCCCAGTCCAGGCAATAGAGCAAGACTCTGACTCAAAAAAAAAAAAAAAGAAGAAGAAGAAGAAGGCGGCAGTGAGACAGAAAGAGAAGTCATGGAGGATCATAAAGAAGCACTATCCCCTTTGAGAGATGAATATAGACTTTAGAAACTTCAATTACTTTTTAGATGTTGGACTTAGTCTTGGAAAATAGTAGAGCTCTGAGGCTGACCCACATGGAGCCTGGGAATATATTCCGTTTGTGCTCTAGAGGTAAGAGGGCATAGTAAGTACAGATACAAGGTTCACAATTTGTATTCTTAAAGATTTGCAGCAGGTTTTTTTTGTTTTTTTTTTAATTTGTTTGCTCATTTCTGATTTCTGTCCTTCATTCTCAGAAGATAGCCCCTGTCTTTGTTCTACAACAAGATTGCGGGAATAAAACAGATTCTATGGGATCATTTAAAAAGTCCCCAGTAGTGATGGTTAAGTAAAGGGACCTCGACTGAAGTCAAAGCAGAGATACAAATCCAGAAACTTCTCAATGAGCAAGTGACAATTGTTCCCTGGGTGGAGGCAGCAAAGCCACCCATGGTGAATTCTGGGGCCTTCTTTTTAGAGGCCCTGGTGATTTTGTCATTGGGGTTAAATTTACAACAGACTGGGCACTTTCCTGGAGGCTCCAGCCCACTTGGCAGAAAGAGCTAGAAGATGGTTTCCGACAATAGAAGATGCACTAGTTTGCCAACCAGAAAAGCAAAAGCCAGGAAGCACAAATGGAGATGTGACCAGAAGGAGAGAACAGAGGCAGGAAGAGAAGGTCCTGATTAAGAAAGAGAAGAAAGGATGAAATGGATAAAATTCAGAAGCAGCACTTAATAAAGACTGTCAGAAGCCTAGAAAAGGAGAAAAAAAGAGAATCAGTTGAGGCTAAAACAAAGTTTCTCAGAGAAAGTGACTCGGGCAGGGCCTAGGAAGAGTGATTTGAAGTGGGCATGACCACAGAATCTAGAGATGAGAATTGGTAACCCAGGGTTAAGGGGAAGCTCCATTTTCAAAGCAGGTTTGTGTCTGAACTACAGATACGTGGCTTAGTCATAGACTCTGCCAGGCATAGGTCACCCGGGCATTCTTGTTTTTCTACTTCCAAAACTGTGAGGATCTGAGGCATGGAAGAAAATGCAGGTCAAGGCTGTGATCTCCAAGTTTGGATAAAAATATGAATACCTGGCCAGGCACGGTGGCTCACACCTGTAATTCCAGCACTTTGGGAGGCAGAAGTGGGCGGATCACTTGAGGTCAGGAGTTCGAGACCAGCCTGGCCAACATGGTGACACCTCACCTCTACTAAAAATACAAAAAGTAGCCAGGCATGGTGGCGTGCACCTGTAATCCCAGCTACTCTGTAGGCTCAGGCAGGAGAATCGTTTGAACCCAGGAGGCAGTTTGCAGTGAGCCGAGATTGTGTCACTGCACTCCAGCTGGTCAACAGAGCAAGACTCCGACAAAAAAAAGAAAAAAGAAAAAAAAAAATCCTCTTATTCGCCAGGAGGGTGATGACAGATGATTAGCCTCACGATCATGCACTGCTCTTTTGAGGGAACTCTGCTTTTTCAGCCATAGGTGTGATCTCCACAGAGAAGGCTCTGCAAATCGCCTTGGTGCCAACCATCAGGCAGTATTTGTGCAACGGGTACAAAGAACCCATTATCCCACTGGCCTCCATGGAGGAACTCAAATGGCAGTCCCATTATTCTGACAACAGCAAAAGCACCCCATTTCCTTGAGACTGGCCTCTTCCTGAGCCTCCTTCATGCCAGCTTAACTCCTTCTTCTGCCTCCCGCGGTTTTTCCTGGAATAATTTTCTCTCTGCCACTCTGAATTCTGCTCTTTCTTCAATAAGCACAGTGAGCAGTGTCTCTTCCTGGATGATTATTAAATAGTTCAACTTCTGACAGCATGCCAGTATGGCTTAGAATCCAGGCCACACCATATATTCCACCTTATTCAGATCTCTTATGAACAGTAGATGATGCTTTGAGCAAATATCTTAACTCCTCTCATTCCCACCTTATCATCTGCAATAAAGGATATCAATAAACCTATACTTTATAGTCACATACTAGGCTGGTTATTCAGTTGCTAATGATTCTCTCTGTGGGCACCCCTACTTACCAACTTTTTAGGGGAAAATACTCACTTCCCATATCCTTCAGTCCAGTGTGTGGTCTGAATGGGAATGGCAATCTTCTTATGACCTTCCTTTGCTATTCATTGTGTTTAGTCTTAGACTAGGTACTTGATAGAAGGAAAGCCAATCTATGTCTTTACTGAGAATTTTCTTAGAGTATTGGGAGAAACCTCTTACCCTGATGGTAAAGACGTAAATGAATCAGCCATGGGCTCCTTTATTTGTCTCTTACATGTGAAACAGAAGTTTGTATGTAGTAGATAAGAGTGAGGCAGTGAAGGTGCAATGAAAAGTGGAGAAAAATGACAAGGAGAGAATGATGAAGAAAGAAGAAGAAGAAGAGGAAGAAGAAGAAGGAGGAGGAGGAGGAGAAGGAGGAGGAGGAAGAGGAGGAG
>NW_012114455.1:6830816-6876904 GCF_000951035.1 Colobus angolensis palliatus | reverse complement strand
TGATTCCTTTACCATTATTGTAATGCCCTTCTTTGTCTCTTTTGATCTTTGTTGGTTTAAAGTCTGTTTTATCAGAGACTAGGATTTGCAACCCCTGCTTTCTTTTGTTTTCCATTGCCTTGGTAGATCTTCTTCCATCCCTTTATTTTGAGCCTGTATGTGTCTCTGCACATGAGATGGGTCTCCTGAATACAGCACACTGATGGGTCTTGACTCTATCCAATTTGCCAGTCTGTGTCTTTTAATTGGGGCATTTAACCCATTTACGTGTAAGGTTAATGTTGTTATGTGTGAATTTTATCCTTTCATTATGATGCTAGCTGGTTATTTTGCCCATTAGTTGATGCAGTTTCTTCCTAGCATCGATGGTCTTTACAGTTTGGCATGTTTTTGCAGTGGCATGTACTGCTTGTTCCTTTCCATGTCTAGTGCTTCCTTCAGGAGGTCTTGTAAGGGATGCTTGGTGGTGACAAAATCTCTCAGCATTTTCCTGTCTGTAAAGGATTTTATTTCTCCTGCATTTATAAAGCTTAGTTTGGCTGGATATGAAATTCTAGGTTGAAAATTCTTTTCTTTAAGAATGTTGAATATTGGCCCCACTCTCTTTTGACTTGTAAAGTTTCTGCTGTTAGTCTGATGGATTTCCCTTTATGGGTAACCTGACCTTTCTCTCTGGCTGCCCTTAAAATTTTTTCCTTCATTTCAACCTTGGTGAATCTGAAAATTATGTGTCTTGGGGTTGCTCTTCTTGAGGAGTATCTTTGTGGTGTTCTCCGTATTTCCTGAATTTGAATGTTGGCCTGCCTTGCTAGGTTGGGGAAGTTCTCCTGGATAATGTCCTGAAGAGTGTTTTCCAGCTTGGTTCCATTCTCCCCGTCACTTTTAGATACACCAATCAAACATAGATTTGGTCTTTTCACATAGTCCTATATTTCTTGGAGGATTTGTTCATGTCTTTTTACTCTTTTTTCTCACAACTTCTCTTCTTGCTTCATTTCATTCATTTGATCTTCAATCACTGATACCTTTTCTTCCACTTGATCGAATCAGCTATTGAAGTTTGTGTATGCGTCACATAGTTCTCGTGCCATGGTTTTCAGCTCCATCAGGCCATTTAAGGTCTTCTCTACACTGTTTATTCTAGTTAGCCATTTGTCTAATCTGTTTTCAAGGTTTTTAGCTTCCTTGCAATGGGTTCAAACATCCTCCTTTAGCTCGGAGAAGTTTGTTATTACCAATCTTCTGAAGCCTACTTCTGACAGCTCATCAATGTCATTCTCCATCCAGCTTTGTTCCATTGCTGGCGAGGAATGGCAATCCTTTGGAGGAAAAGAGGTGCTCTGGTTTTTAGAATTTTCAGTTTTTCTGCTTTGGTTTCTCCCCATCTTTGTGGTTTTATCTATCTTTGGTCTTTGATGATGGAGACCTACAGATGGGGTTTTGGTGCGGATGTCCTTTTTGTTGATGTTGATGTTATTCCTTTTGGTTTGTTAGTTTTCCTTCTCACAGTCAGGTCCCTCAGCTGCAGGTCTGTTGGTGTTTGGTGGAGTTCCACTCCAGACACTGTTTGCCTGGGTATCACCAGCAGAGGCTGCAGAACAGCAGACATTGCAGAACAGTAAATATTGTTGCCTGATCCTTCCTTTGAAAGCTTCATCTCAGAGGAGCACCCGGCTGTATGAGGTGTCAGTCAGCCCCTATTGGGAGGTGTCTCCCAGTTAGGCTACACAGGGGTCAGGGGCCCACTTGAGGAGGCAGTCTGTCCTTTCTCAGGACTCAAACACCATGCTGGGAGAACCACTGCTCTCTTCAGAGCTTTCAGACAGGGTCGTTTAAGTCTGCAGAAGTTTCTGCTGCCTTTTGTTCAGCTATGCCCTGCCTCTAGACGTGGAGTCTACAAAGGCAGGCAGGCCTCATTGAGCTGCGGTGGGCTCTACCCAGTTCGAGCTTTACAGCTGCTTTGTTTACTTACTCAACCCTTTCTACTCAGAACTTTCTTAAATACAGGAATTTTGTCTTACTTCAACTTGGTATATCAAGTGTCACATGTAAAATGCATAGTAGGCCGTCAGTAAAAGTTGAATAAATAACTAGATGAATTTTCTTTTATGAAATGCTGTTTAATAAGGACTAGCTTTCCCTTCCCAATTAGATCCTTTGTAAGAATGGGTGACAGGTCTGATGCTAGGGACATTGTAGGAACTGTATAAATAGTATTTGCCTGATTTCTGGGCCCTATCTGAAGAACAAAAAGGATGCACTGAAGGCATTTTTGAGTCATTGCCCTTGTTGCCTCTGTGCTTTCTTGACAATTCTCTAGCAGTTCCTCAGAAGCAAATGGGAACTGCTACATGGTGGTGACATAGCTACTTAGTCCCACTCCCCAAAGCCCTGGTCTTTGGATGCTAAGTGAGGTTGTTCTTAGATTTTTCTCCAAGCAAGTGCTTTGTAAAATACTAGGGATCCTTTGAGACAACAGTCATGGGGCACCCTAGGGCGATCTTACCCTGAAGGGTGGTTATGAGATGGTCCTCCGTGTCCACTGGGGACTGTCAAAGACAGCAGTGCAGAGCAGCTGCAGTATCCAAAGGAGGATGAAAAACAGCCTCCCCTGGGCATGGTGCCTCCATGCCGTCAGTGAATGCAGCCTCTATCTCCAGCTGATTTCATCTAATGTGATAACACTCATGATAATAAATATTGTTAAAAATAAAAGTCACTCTGGGGATTGAGAATCACTGGGACAGGTGTTCAGAATGAGAAGAGTGCAGTAATTGGGTGACATATTCATTATTGGAAATGCCTTTTAAAATCTATTGCATTTAAAAAAACAATACTTCAGCTGCTCTCTGGCCTTCCAAAGTCATTAGCTGGTGTTCTTTATCTGTTTGTTTTCCTCACCGAAGTGAGGTTTTTAATGTCACATAAGAACTAACTTGACTCGGTGCCAGCATTTCAGAGTGAATGATGAAGCCTTCTGAGGCTCACATATCACTCCCCATGATGTTTCTCCTCCTTAGAGCTCGCAGTCCCTGTAGTCAGGTTAGGGCGAGCAGGGAGGGAGAGACAGCGATTATAATTCCTGCTGGACAACAAAATCACAGAGGCAGGGGAGGGGCCATGCTTTCCTCCAGTTCCCACAGTCAGGCTGTTAAAGGGCTTTGAGGGAGGCCTAGGTGTCCCAATCCTCGGTCCACTCTCCCTAACAAGGGATGCAAATAATGAATAAACTGTTTCAGACAGTAGCCTTCTCTGCTGTTTCTGAAGTCCTTCATCTGTGTCACAGTTGGGAAAAGAGTATCTCGACGGCAGTAGTCCCACACTGGAAACTTCAAGGAGTAGGGCCCCAATAGAAACAACGAGCTCCCAATAGCATGCAGCAAGTTAGGAACTCAATTTATACTTGAAGTTGGCTTTGAAACATGCATTTAACATTTTTAAACACGTTAGTTTCCCATTCTGCATGAATTATCCATGATTTGAAGTTTTAAAGCTGTGTTTGCTTCTAGCCATGGGAGAAATCCTCACCATATTATAATGTGTGTGAGAAATTGGATTTGAGACCTTGCTTTGGCCTAGAAAATTTGCTCACCTTCTGCGGGGATCACCTACTATGTTTATGCCGAGTTTCATCTTTTGAAGTGGCCTCATCAGGATATTTTCTGAGTTATCAGGGGAAATGTATGTATGAGTAGGCAACTGGATAGGTACTTTATCCCTATTTTGACCTTGCATAAAGTTATCTGAGGAAGTCCTGGGCTAAAGCTTCATTACTCAATTTCTAAAGGTAAATCCTTGGATGTTAATTTCTTCCAAAAATACTCCTAGTGGGGTTGGAAGAAGAGAGTGAAAAGTAGCTATAATATTCTCCTATCCTTTTGAGAGAGTAGATCAAGCAATTCATAGTCATATACCAAGGGTAGACACCCAGGAAATGTTGAAAACAAATAGGAAAATGTCTCTCTTCCCACAGAACTCTTAAGACAATGCAATATACTTAAGACTGGAAACCATAAGATCAAAGAGGGCCTCCTAGAGACCATAAGATCAAAGAGGGCCTCCCAGAGACCATAAGATCAAAGAGGGCCTCCCAGAATAGCTTCCCTGTGGCAATTCATGGGTGCTAGCCCTAATGTGCCTAGATTTTAGAGATGCAGCAAAAGGACCAACCCCAGCCTGATGAGACACCTGTCATGGAGCAAGCTGAGGGCTGAACGCAATGACACCTGTATCCTACTCTCCCCTCAACCATGAAATGCTCCTTATCTCTTGGCTCTTAATCATCCTTGAAAATATAATTTAAAACATATTTCCTCAAAGAGAATTTCCCTGGAATCCTCCAGTCTAGATTAGGTCACCTGTATATTTCTCTCGTGATATTTATCAAAACTGTAATGAGGCAGACTTTTGTGTAGTTGTTTGTGTACCATCCAACAGGCTAGGGCATGGAGGACAGGAACCGTGCGTCTCTTGTCCCTACTCTATCCTCAGAGCTAGCGCTGTGCCTGGGTTAAGGGAGGTACTCATTAAACATTTGGGAATAAAGAAACAAGGACAGGAAGTGTTGTCTCTCTTGGAAATAATGCCAAAGTCAATAGCTAATATCAAAAAGTTAAAAACTACTTGATCCATAGGAAAATTACTTAGTCCCCTTGATTTGCCCCATAGATAGGGACCTTTTACTTAGATAGTAGTGACTTCTTTACTGATGAGAATACTGTGGGAGAAGACAGTCCATAATGCCCAGAAAGATGGTAAATGCAGGTCTTTTGTGCTCATCTGTCCCTGTCATTCAGCTCTTTCCAATTTTCTTCACTAATGGCCACCTGTGGAGGAGGGGAAGGGAGCCTGGAAAGGCAAGGCCGCCCTTCTCCTCCCTGGGCTGAACTGAAGTCCTCTGCAGCATGTGCGGTAGAGACAGCCAGAGTGTATCTCATCATGGAGCAGCTTACAGGGCAAGGAACTCCCAATTGGCTGCTGAATAGTGTCTCGAATATACCAAAGAGGTAAATTAAATGCATTAATCTCTGTGAGAGTCACAATTGAGGCATTCAGGGCTGCACAGAAATTTCCAACAATTGGCCTCATTTGCTTCAATAACAAATAAAAAGAGGAAGACGGGGGCCAGGATGGGTATGGGCGGCTGTTTCTTGCTCTCCTTTTCCAGACGGGTAATCAAAATGAAGTTCCTCCCTGAGAATATGCATTTCATTTTATTCTGTACTTGAAAGCAAACACATTTGGCCCTTTCTCCTGTAATAAAGCAAATCCTTTCTCTGTTTTCATTTAAGAACATAAAGATGATGCCAATGACACCAAGACCCTGAAAGCTTCATTTCAGCTTCCTCTCAGTATAAAAAGGCAAATTTATTCTGCTTGAGATAGTTTTGTCCTGGGTACATGGCATTTGTTCTACTAAACTCATGGAGGCTGCAGCTATATGGCTTTATGAATGTTTTTATTTCTATTTTTCAACCATTGAAGACTTCCTGCTCCCAAGTCATGCACTATGATTGAATAATATTTTATAGGAATTGAGAGAAAGTTTAACACAAATCTAACACCAAAATGTATGATTTGGGTCAATTGCAGAATTTAACCAAAAATATGAAATGGTGGAAAGAACACAAGACTTAACAGTCACAAGATCTGGCTTCAAGCTCTGTCTATTTTGGGCAATTTTGACTGAGTCAGTTAATAGTAACAACAGGGTCTATCAGCACTTGCTATGAGCCAATGAGTAGTCTTTCCTTCCATTATTCCATTTAAGCTTCGGGACACTCCAGTGGAGTGGGACTATTACAAATTTGACTTCATATTTGAGAAAACAATCTTAGGAAAGTCCAGAAAATTATCTCAGGTACACAGTGAGTGAACAAAGGAGCCAAGAATTGGACTCAGGTCAACTGATTGAGAAGCCTCAGTTCTTAATAGCTATTTTCACTCCTTAGGGATGAAATTACCCTCTTAGGTATTTGATCTTCTTCTTGGTAATATCTAATAATGTCTCTCTCCCAGGAGGTTGGTAGAATCGGCTCAGAAAATACAAGTGCATTGGAAATTATAAAAACAATGGAAAGGTAAGGCATTATTATTATTATTATTAATATACGAGATAATATACAGGACTTACCAATCCATATACTGGAAAACAGTCCACTGAGAGATCACCTTCTAACTGTTCATCAGGATATAGGGACAGAATACACTCCTGGAGGCATGGCTGCGCTTCCCCTAAAAGGAATTTGTGTGGCACACTGAGAGTCTGTTAGGGGAGAGACTTTATCCTAAGGCAGAAAATTAGGACTCTGGGAGTTAGAGAAGGGTGTGAAACAAGGAATGGAGAGGGAGTATTTTCTCTCTAGAACCAGAGGTCATTTTTTTTCTGGACCCACAGTGAAGACAGCATGGAAACAATGAAATTGGGTTGGAGTGAGCTTTTTCAGGTTTTAAGGGGGCCAGAGTCAAAGAAGAAGGCTGATCATCTGGTGAAAGCCCTTGGGTTGCTACTCTAGGCTCTCAGTACCCATGTGGTATCCCCTTGGCCCTCGATGTTCCCATGCACATCCACAGGACCTCAGGGTGAGCACCTGAGATTCTCCACTCCACAGTCTTCTCTCCTGCCATTGGACAGTGCCTTAGCACAGAAGACACGGAGCGAGTGCTGCAGGAGAAGCCCTCAGTCAATGACATCTGAGAACTGGAGGACAAAGCCAACCCTTCTTCATCCCTGCAGTGAGACCAAGGATGCTCTAAGTGGTCTCCAAGAGGTCCTCAAACAGACAGAGCCCAGTTGCCCCAGGGATAACCTCATTAATAACATGCCCCTCATTAGGCATTTCTTGTTCCTCTCTTCCCCATTCCTATTCCAGTGCTTCCTGAAGTCCCTGTCCACATAAAACATTTACATTCAAATTCTTATCTCAGGTCTCCTTCTGGAGAAGCCCAACATAAGATGTAGAATGAGAGTTACTCTATGTCTTTCTGCTACTTCACAAGAAGCGTGATGATGTGCTTTCCAAAACCAGCAGCAAGGAGGACTTTGGTGATGAAAGGGTAAGGCCTGTGGCAGGCTGTTCGCAAGGTGTAACACTGGGCCTTTGCTTCTTGCTGCTGGCAGCTGACAAGAAGTAACCTCCTTCCAAGGAAACCAGTATCCAAGGCGAGGGCTCTGGAGATGCCGGGAGGTAAGGGCACATCTCTTCTAGGAAACAGAGAGCTCATGTGACCCCAACCATTTAGCAAGCACAGTCATCCCACGAGGAGTCACCCGGAGGGACACAGGAAAATCTGGACCCCCTTCTAAACTCAAAATATGTGTTCTCAAAACTATTGTTTTAGGGGGCACCAATGTAATCTGCTCATGTTTGTATCCTAATGTTATGCAGCTGGATATAAAGGATTAACATTTTTAGGGTCTGGCATGTTGGCTCACACCTGTAATCCCAGCACTCTGGGAGGCCAAGGCGGGCAAATCACTTAAGATCAGGAGTTTCAGACCAGCCTGGCCAACATGGTGAAAACTCATTTCTACTAAAAATACCAAAATTAGCGAGGCATGGTGGCACGTGCCTGTAATCCCAGCTACTGGGGAAGCAGAGGAAGGAGAATCACTTGAACTTGGGAGGCGGAGGTTGCAGTGAGCTGAGGTTGTGTCATTGCACACCAGCCTGGGCGACAGAGTGAGACTGTCTCAAAGAAAAAAAAAAAATGGCAGTTTTAGTAATGTAGCTATGTTTTATTTTTTATCTCATCCTTAATTGTTTCTTGGAATAGTTCTTTTCCCAAATGAAAAAGAGAGAGAGAATATATCTTGGAGAGGCGAGGATCATGGATCTGAAAAATGAAATTCTCCCAAGGCTTTGCTTCTCACTAATCCTGACGCTCTGAAGAGGAGCTGCAACACTTGGATTTTAATTCAGTCCATTAATAAATGAATTATGCAATTAGTTGATACACAATTAACTGGATTCACAACGCATGTAGAGCTAACTGGGTCAGTCTGCATCTGTATGACTGTAATGTGCCTAAATGAATTTGCCATCAAAGGACAGGCAGAGGAATGGGGAGTCAAATTTGTCTCCGGCAGAGAATCATGCCTGCCAGCTGCCGAAAGTTCTGCAGATAAAGCCTTGGTCTGAGTTGGCAGAAGAAACAAAAGCAGCACAATGCAGGACCCCAAGTGGCGCTCTCTCCATTATAGAAGCATTGTTCTCCCCAGATGAGCTTGGACAGAGATCAATACATCCCGAATCCTTCTGGGCAGAAAGCATGAGCAATTAGATTTGGATTGGGATCTATCAATCAATCACTCGCCAAAAGTGGTTCTGGCAGCACAAAATGAAAATCTCTTAGTGCAACACAGCCCTTCTCTAGGACCCACAATTTTCACTGACCCAGATGCAAAGTCAATCAAAATACTCAATCCTGTGGTATCTAATTTCAGCTGGAAAATGTAAGCCAATAAAACATTCAGTTGCGGTTTGTGGGTATGACCAATCAATCCATGTCCAGGAATTTTCTTACAGTCAAGACTTTGGTGATCAAGTTAAGGCTGATGTCAGAGGCTCGCTGATATCTGGGGTCAAGGTTGGGGTGTGTGTGTGGGTATGTGTGTATATGAGTGTCCCACAGGAAGAGAGGGAATCTTACGGGAATTTTTTTATGTAATGTACTTAACTTTGCTTTGGAATTCCTCAAAATGTTTTTGAGATTCCCAAGACTTTCTGCATCAGAATCTGTACTTTAACAAGACGTCCACCTGATTCACATGTATCTTCTGTGAAAGAAGTATGGCTGTAAAGCACTCCATATTCATAGGAATAATCACCGTAATCACATAGGGCACTGAGGGCTCTTCATGTTTGAGCAAGTTCTCTGATACGATAACTCATAACTGATCTAACGATATGGACACTGCCATTCTTAGCTCCATCGCTAGACTGAGAAACCCTGAATATGAGATCTAGTCTGGGCTTCACTACCAATTTGCTACATAAATTTCCCTACCTCTAACAGTTTGTTTTCTTTTTTATACAATGAGAAGGTTAAGCCAGAGTGCTAGTTCCCAACCAGCACCACCTCCATCTATGAATACAGTCATGAGGGAAGGCAGGGTAACATGGTCGTGATGAGGATGGCATTGAAATTCAATGGTCCTTGGGTCAGGTTTGGAGTCTGTCACTTAATAAATGTGTCGCATTAAGGCATTGACTTAATCTTTCTCCATTTCAACTGTAAATTGCACACATTGTAAGTGCTCAGTTGCATGAATTTTGATGCATGTAAATTCCATGTAACCCAAACCTAATCAAAACACAAATCATTTCCATCAGCCAACCACTCACTCCTCACCACCATGCTATCCTAGCCTACCAACGGCATGCCATCGTGGTGGACATGGTGGAGAGGGTGATGGAAATACTCTACTATCTTGATTAGGGGTATTCATATGAAAACACATTTCTCAAAATTTGTAGACTGTGCACTGTAGTTCTATAACTGTCCCTTTATCATATGTAAATTGTGCCTCAGTAAAGTTGATCTTAAAAGAAAAAAAAAACACTTTGAGGTAGAGGAGTTCTTTAGCTCTCACTCCAAGAGCTAAAGTGGATTCCCTATTGTAATTCCTAGAGCACAAACCCAAATTGTAGAGGGACATGAAGAGGTGAATTGAAGCGTTAGAGGATAGGATGGGTATTTGTGAAAAAGTCATTAGATCTATCTATCTTTGTGGTTGACCCTGGCCAGTGCTTCATGAGTCATTATTATTTTTTTAGAGGGGGAGAAGGTACAACGTCTCCCATAACCCGCGAGTGAAGGTTGCCCTGACTCCCTGTGTGGTGAGCCCTCCTGGGGCAGAGGCATCAGAAGTCTCCAGGCAAAGGTAGAAAGCTCAGCCTCCCTTGCAGACCTGTGTGCCATCCTACAGGCCCCTCAGAGGGGAAATGAAATGAGAGAGACATCTTCAGCACACTCTCTCAGTGTTCAGAGGACTCACAAACACAAAAGCGCACACAGAAAAACAGTTACAGATTTAACCCCAAGGGCCAGATGTATAGAAGTGAGCAAATTGCTAAAATGAGTTGAAACACAGCCTCAAGACTTCTTACCTCAAGCTGTTAGTCTCTGACCTGGGTTTATGGTCAGATCCAATTAGCAGGTGCTACATTAAAATTATAGAGCTACAAAGGCACTTAGAGGTCATCTAGCCCAGGGACTTCAGATTATTTTTAGCCATCAGATATTTTTTTCAAACCAAATCTTATGCAGAGATGTAAATCAGTAAAAGAGATAAACACATAAGTAATCCACTGGAAGCAGAAGCAGGGATTCCAGTGTCCCACCTACCACCATTCCACCGTGTTCTCTGAGGAATACAGCTCAACAAGCATAAAATCTGATCCCATGCCCTCTTTCGATCGATTAGGAAACTGAGGCTCTGAGAGGTCATAGCTCTCGAGTTAGGCAGTGACAAAGGCAGATCTAGAGAACTCCTGACAACCAGTAAAAAAAAAAAAAAAAGGAAAAAAAATGCTTTTTCTGCTACACTAAAGCTGCCTCAACTAATAGCACAGAAACCCATTACTCTGGGCCAAATGATTTGTTCCATTCTTAGTCACTCCATGGAGAATCCCCAGAACTCCATGCAGAAGTCAGGCAGCTCAGATTTGCTTAGCAACCATGAGCCATCATTCACTGAGCATTTCTTCCCAGAGTCAGCACCCTAATTTAGAGAATCTTGTACCACTTAGACTGGAAAGGAAAAGTGTATTTGCATCTCAAGAGGAAACGGGGCCTGGAAGAGGAAAGTGGGGAGAACAGGAGTGCTCCATGATGGAAAATGTATGTGGTCCCACTTGGGGAGTGAGGGGCAGAATTCAGAGACAGAGTGAGACCCAGCTCTGCCTGGCATCCCAGAATCAGCCACAGGACTGTCTCAGCCTCCCACACTCTGTCTCCCTTACACCTAATATCCAAGCAAACCACAAACATCTAGAAGCAGGACCACCAAGGTTGGTGAAAGCCACGATTACACCTTCTTCATATCCTGAAGAGAGCCTCAACAGGCTATTCCAAGAGTGAGCTCTCAGGTCAGAACAGAGCTGAGACACAAGGTGCCTCCAGCTGGTGCCTGCTATGGTAGCCCAGTCCAACTGGGAAGAGTAGTGATTCCATTACTTAAAACCCAGGGGCCACTAGCCCTCTCCGATTCCCTTTTTCAGCCACACTGGAGGGCAGGAAGTAGATTGCTATTCCTTCAGAGTTGGCCTAACAGCTCCGTGTGAAAGCTCCTGCCTCACTTCCTGCCATTCCTTACTCTTTATTGAATTTTAAGGTAGGTTGCAGGTACTCTGAAAGAAGGAAGAGATCAATCTAAATGAGTATCAACACGTTCCTAAAGTACTAATACCTGGAATACCTATGGAAGTGCCCTGATGTTTGAACCCTGGAAGACAATCAAGTGATCCCAAGGAGATGCCTTCAACCTTGGTGTTGCCCTCTCTGTGCCCTAATCTCTACCCTAAATCCCTCCTTCGAGACTGCAAATGCTTGAGCTTTGTCCATCTATGGTCAACCTCCCACAGTGCTGAGCTGAGAAGTAAAATGGACCCAAAATGACCCTATGAAGAGATGAAGATGTCTATCTTACTGTCATGGAAGGATTTGGAGCTCACAGAGAATCAAATTCTCATATTTCCTGATAAACTGCTATCTTGGACAAATAGCTAATGAAAGTAGAAGTTCTCAAAAGGCATTTCAGGATGAGCTAGACATGTTCCAAGGAGCATGGCTGAATTTACCCAAGTGCAGAATCAGCTGGGCCTGATTGGCCCCCATGGCCTTCATGGTTAATGAGTTTTCTGATGGCAGCAACGGTGGGAGCACAGAAAGCACCAGGTATCCAGACATGTGTTGTCCTATACAACAGCCAAAGCCACATGTTGCTGCTGGCTGCTGCTCTGGACAGCACAGATTAAAGTGCATCCCTATTATTGCAAGAACTCTGTTGCACAAAACAGCTCTAGACTTTTGCTTAGTCACTTATTTATCTGTCAACAAATATCGAACACTTATTAGGTAGGCGCTGCTGTTCTAAGCACTATGTCAGGTCCTTAGATTACAAGACCTAACTGGGGATGTTGGGGAAGGCTTCAGAGAGGTGACGACTTACCTGACTCTCAAAGGTTGAATAGTAGTTCTTTAGGTTAGGATGAGATTGGGTAGACAGGAAGTACTTTACAGCAAATAGAACTAGTATATGCATAGGAACTTCTCTCCCTCCCTTTGTTTCTCTGGACTCTGCCTTTGGTCAGTTCTCAGTATTTCTGCTGAATTCCTTTACTTAGTTACTGACTCTGCTCTCCAGATGGGTGACTTTCTTGAGCCTCAGTTTTCTTATTTGCAGAATGGGAGTAAGATACACCATACAAGATTATTTTCAGAAGCAAAGAAAGTACAGCAGTGGGAGGTATATAGTACCATGAGGGACATATATTAGAAGTTTAATGAATATCAGCTAATATTTTTCTCTTTATCAAATCCAAGGCTGGAGGTCCATGGGTACCACTCTCCACCAGGTTTTTCTGCCCAGGCCCTGGCTGCAGAGGGCTATGCCTTGTGGCTGCCTCGTGATCTGCCTATGTGCTGGGCTAGAGTGCTACTGTTAATTGCAGCTATTTCCAGACCACAGTGAAGCTTTCTTTTCTTTTCCTTGCTTTGTTTTGCAGCAGGTGGTTCTCATTATTGTGCAGTGAGGTGGTGGCAGCAGACATACTGGCATGTGCAATGTGATTTACAAACCACGTGTCTCATGCCTAGGCCTTGTGGGCAAACTCTACTAGTCATGCAGTCTGGAATTTTCTCTGGTTAACCTTCAGTCTCCTAGGATTCAGTCTAGTGATGGGGAAAGGGATGGACTTTAAAATCAAAAACCAGTATGGAGCTCCAGCTCTGCGATTTATCAGCAGCCTAACCTTGCACAAATTAGTAATTCTCTCTGTAATTCAGTTTCCTCATCTATTAAGTTTTTCAGTTTCTTCATCTATTTCGTGCTGCTTTAATAGAGTACCACAGACTGGGTGATTTATAATCAACAGAAATTTATTGGCTCAAACTTCTGGAGGTTGAGAAGTCCAAGATCAAGAGGCGATATCTGGCAAGGACCTTCTTGCTGTATCATCATGGCAGAAAGTAGAATGGCAAGAGAGAGTGAGAGAGAGGCAAAAGGGGGCAAACTCATTATTTTTTAAAGATCCCACTTCTGTAATAATGGTATTAATCCATTCATAACCACAGAGCCCTTGTGGTCGAATCACTTCTCATCAGGCTCCACCTCTTGACATTGTTGCGTTGAGGGTTAACTTTCCAACACACGCTTTTTGGGGGACATATGCAAAGCAGAGCAGTGGACTACTACTCTTCAGTTTATAAGGTTGTTGAGGGGAGTGATATGATGACATACACCAGGAACTTACTATAGTCTAGCACTTTTATTCAATGTTGGTTTTTCTTCCCTTCTGGTTTTAGGAATTCAAAAATTCAAGAGTAGAGACAGCTCTTGAGAGACCACTGTGTATACTAAACAGTCATGTACTCCTCACCTACTATGTGTCAGCACTTGCATCTCCTGGTCTCTGGTTCCAGAGACTATGAGAGAGGGATTATCATCTTGGTATCAAGGAAGATGGGGCTCAGAGAGGTGTGACAATATCCCCAAAGTCACATTGCTAATGATGATGGAGCTGGGAATCTCATTTCCAGTCTTCTTTCTCTAAACTCACCCCCTCAGGCCCTTTCCCACTCAACCCACAACCCTGTTTCATAAGAAAAGAAAAGGGCAGAATGAGAGTGGCTGGGTTTCCCTGCTACAGGCATGCTGTGGATCCCACACCTAATATCGCTGGGGAACTGGAGAAGAGCTTGGGCCACAGAGAGAGGTACTCATAGGAAAAGGCCTAGTCAGGGCCACGTTGGGCACTTTAGCCAGGCAACCTTCCCAAGGCAGAATGATTGGCTGAGCTATTTGCCAGAAGAGGTAACAGTCAGGGAACAGCCTGGAAAATGAAATGGGGAAAACTGACAAATAAAATGACCAGATGGAAAAGGCTTGATCAGGAGGTAAAAGCACTGTGTCCTTCTCCTGCCAGTCCCCTGAGCCCTCTTGCTTAGCCTAGTTAGATACCCAGTTGTTTCCCTCAGTCCAGGTCCCACTTTATCACCCAGAGCAAATTGTGATTATCAAAACTTTCAGCCGCCTATTGCTGATTCACCCATCTCTCCTGCATCAGCAGAACTGGAAGAAATGCACTCCCCAGAGAATCCTGCCTCCGGCTCTGCTCCTGGAGGTGCTGGTGATGATGTCATGCCTGATATTTAAAGCACAGGTCCTGAAAACTCCACTTTCACATTCTATATATAGTGCCTTTTGTCCAATTTCCACTACGTGCACATCTTATACAACATACCCCTTAGACATAGTGCAATGGCCTGGGATCTAACGTTTTGGGGTGCTGGGCCCCCAAAAGAACTTCTTTTTGGATAAAGAAATAGGGCTAATCTTCACAAACAGGAGATTAGAGCAGGTAGCAGTTTCAACAATGTGGAGGTTTTCCTGGGGGCACACACATATTAATACGATGTATTTGCTAGTGATTGCTTCTCCAGTTTGTTTATCATGACAGGTGTCCATGCACTGTAAATAGTGTGGATCCATTACACTTATCCAACACTTTACATTTTTACTTTACATATGTGAATATACAAATACTTTACAGATAGGAATATATAAACATATAAATAGTTTGCCTATATGCAGCCATCTGTTTCTTTAGAGATTATTATCCCCATTTCCCAATAAAGAAGCTGAGACACAGGGCAATAGCTGTATAGCTGGTTCCCAGTGAGGCTAAGACAAAAGCATGATGACTGGTCCTCAATCATTTCTTCACTCAACCAATATCTACTGAGTGTCTGCTGTGTAGCAAGTGGGATGCTAAGTACTGGGGGTACAACAATGGGCAAAACGCTAAAAAATAACAAAACAAAACAAAAACCTTTTCTAGAATAGATTTGGGTGAGAAGGACAATGAACGCAATAAATAAGTAAACAGCATATTATGTGGGAAGGGGAGGAGGAGGGGCCAGCGAGTGGGAAGTGGGGTGTCACTAGCCTCAGTGAATATGAGCAGAGAGACTGAGGCCTTGGAGGAGGTGTTACAGCTATGCGTTTTTCCACTTTGCATTTCCAACCCGAGCCACAAGTTGTGCATGGGAACACTGTCGGAAAAGATGAATGGGCGATGTGTCAGAAGCCGAGAATTCCTGGGCTTGCCCCAGCCAGCAGCTGGGGTCACCTTGCCGGAGGGTGGCTTCTGAACAGCAGAAGAACAGAGGCTGAAGCTGAGTCCAGGCATCGTTGTTCCTCGTCGGGGACCTGATTCTGGGACTCAGGAAACAAAGCGATGCCTGTGTCACCAGAAGAAAATCATAATGAGAACTGGGAATGCAAGCAGTGGGGCTGAGGTTTTAATTAGTGCGGGGGAAGATCAGAAGGGCTTCCCATTTCATGATGAGAGCAGCCTGGCCAGGGCGCGTGTCCCAGTCTCACTTGTGGACCCGATTCCTTCAGTGAAGGAAGTCTGGCGGTGCAGCCTCCCCCGTTTTTACTTCCTCTCACCTCCTGGCTGTCTGGTCCTTCTCTTTCCCTTGACCCCCACGTGCTCAGATTCACAACCTTCTCTTGGTGCCCTTGGGCCCATCAGTCCACACTGTGGTTTAACCCTTCTTGTTTCTGCCTCTAGTTCTCTCTCAACATCCCCCAACCTTTCTTCCTGCTCCCTTTTATACTGGGGCCGGGCCCACAGCCTGTCATCATTTATCAATGCATTGGAACTGTAACTCAGGTATTGATCTGTGTTTGTTGGTTATTTTCCTGTAAACTCGGGCTGTAAAGGTTTCATTAGCCTGCCTCACAGTCATTACGTCAAGTAATAGGAAACATCCATCTTCCTCGGGCTTCACTTCTGCACCCAATGGAGATCGGTTTGAAGAGCGTTAATCAAGCTATGAAAATCATTGGCAGCTCGTTCCTTTATGATGAAAAAGCTGGTTTGCAGCCTCACTGGGTAGCAGAGACCTGACACCTTAGATACCTACAGCAATTATGGGCTGTGTGGTTTCCTGCTTAGGGAGTCTATTCTTTGTTGAATGCCTGTATGCAAATCTCATTCTTTGCTTTAATGTGATTCCCTGAGTGATGTGCAGTTAGAACAAGGCATAGATAAGGCTGGGCTTCTCTGCAGAATTGTGGGTGAAAAGGAGGGTTGTCGGTTACTTTGATGGATCCCTGCCAAGACCAGACCTGCACAGAGGTGGGAAAGATTTACCAACATGGTGTGATGCCTGCAGGTGAGAGCTTGAGTATCACCCATTCGCCCACCTTCCTTCCACCCACCCTTCCAGATGGAAGCAAATCAGCTACTTAGGTGGGGTGACAAAATACCCAGTTATACACAACACTCTTACATATGGCAAGTGTGCAGGGGCCAGAGTAAGTCCCGGGGGCAATATGCACTAGAACAAGTAAAACTGGAGATTGGGAGTGAGAAAATCAGACAAGAACTTGGAAGGCCATGTGCTGGGGAGGTGAGGCAGGGCAGAGCTGCAAGTGGTCTTAGACTACAGGTTTCAGTGCACAGCCTCTAAACCAGCAGCAGCAGCACCGCCTGGGAACTTGCCAGAAGCCCCAGATCATGGGCCCCATTACAGACCTCCTGAATCCAAGAGTCTGGAGTGGGATACATGGTCTGTGCTTTAAGAGGCCTTCCAGATGATTCTGGTCCACTATCCTAAGCATAAAGGAGTCACATGACAGCATCAGGTAAGAAAAAGGAAAAACAAGGATGTGGAAATGACAAGTGTGAACATGGAAAACACAAAATGTGCCTCGGACTGGTCCTATGAACACCAGAATGAGGACAAGTGATGTTCTGGGCTGCCTCACTGAGAGAAGAGGTTGGTTCTGGCAGAAGAAGGAAAGTACCCTCCAGTGGTTAGTACCAGGCCCTGGAGCAGCAATGCATAGGCCTCAAGACTGGGATTGCCATGCACCAGTTTTGTGTGATGGGGAAAATTATGCCCTCTGCCTATGATTTATCACCTGCAAAAAGGAATGATGATAATAATAATGCTTTCTTGAGAAGGTTCTCTGAAAAAAATCACAAGACTTTACACATGGAAAGAAGCCTTTAAACAGTGTCTGGCACAGAGTAAGTACTGAATAAATGATAGCTATGGGTATCATTTCACACAGCTACATAGAAGCGCATAAAAGACAAGGGAGTAGCAAACAGAATCGATTAGCTGACCAAAATATAGTCAGGTGAGTATGTACATTGTGTTATATTAGTGTAGCAGAAGAGAGTTCATAATGCCCAAAATGAATCAAAGAAGCAAATGCACCAAGAAATAGATGGTTATTGAATCACAGGTTCATTTATTTATTCACTCATTCAGCGTACACCGAGTAACACCCTAGGGGTGCACCGTGCACCTTGGGCAGTGCAGAGACGCTGAGAAGCAGCAATCTAGTGAGACCCTAGGGTCATAAAGACATCAAGAAATGACACCAAGCAGAGAGGCAGCTTCAGGTTAGGCCCAGAGATTGATGGGGATATGAGGAGGGACATCGGAGGCAAACTGGGTGGCTTGGCTTCCTGGAGGAGGTAGGTGCCAAGAGGGTACTGCAGGTACACAGGGCAACGTGAACAAAAGATACAGGATTGAGAAATGATAGCATGACAGCAAAACAGATTGGGGTACCGGGAGCATGGTCTGTGACCAGACAGTCACAAGGGAGACAGGTCTGCAGAAGCACTGTGGTGGGTCTTACAGGCCAAATTCATGAGCTTGAACATTATCCTCCAAATCGCGGGGAGGAATTAGGAGATTTAAGAAGAAGAGTGATCCGTTCACCCTTTAGCTCTCTTTCTCTGAGCCATGTGGAGGTTGGGTTTGAAAAGAGTGAGGCCAGGAGGAGGGAAATCAGCTAGAAGCTCTAGTTCAGGGCTCACCGTCTCTCGCTGGGGTTCCATTGCCTTCTCTCTCACACAGGAAGTGGTATTTCATCTGGGACTTGAAGGATGTGAATGGATCAGCCTCGAGGTGACCGGAACAAAGGGCAACTGGGAGAGGGGCTGGCAGGCTGAGTTTCTGGGACGAGAATGTGCTCAGGAACACAAAGAAGTGAAGTGTGGTCCTGGGGAGAAGGTTGGAGCATGAGGAGGAGAGGCAGCCTGGGTTAATGCTGGTAAGGAGCCTGGATTTTATTCCAAGCATAATGCAAAGCCAACAGAGAGCTGCAGGAGATAAAAGGTATGAAGCTAGTGCAGTTCCTCAAAGATGTGCTGGCTGGACTCTGGTTATTGGAGGCAGGGTGGGAAAGAACAGAAACAGGGACGCTGGCTTGAAGGATGTTGCAGGAGCCCAGGTCATGGTGGAGGTGACTGTGGCCAGGCTGGTAACAGCTCTGATTCTGGGTAGGGCTGGGAAATGTGGGTGGTAGCTTAGAGACATAGATCTAATCCCACAATGCTGTGAGGTAAGTATTAGAAACCCCATTTACCAGATGAGAAAACTGAGGTCCAAAGAATTTGAGAAACTTATTCCTACTCACAAAGCTTCCAAACCAGCTTCCCTCCAGATAACAATTCCTACAATATCTTCCCTATATCCATGAAGAGAGCATTTGTTTGGTGGGAGGGGCTGGACAGAGATGACCAAGGAAATAGGGGTAAATGTCTGTGTAAAAAGAGCCAAGAATAATCTAAGCCTCCTTCTTAACCATCCATAGCTAACACATTGATCTTCTCCCTGCAAATATATTTCCTGTATTCTTCCCTTTGTGACTTAAGCTTTATTGTTTATTACCGAAGTCTTTGAAATACCTTGAAGAGCAGAGAAAAAAGCTTCTCCCCTTAGGCTGTCAGAGGGGGAGCCCAAAGCAACACACAACAAAAAGAAAGTTTTGGGAAGCTGCCTGTTTAATCTGAAAGATTTGTATGAATGTTGTCCTCTGCTTCACCATGCAACTCTGCTTATTTCAATGTTTAAAACTATGTTTTAAATTGCAGTGATGTGTCACAGGGTTAAACCAAAGGTTCCCTTCCCCAATCTTGCGTGGTAATAAAACAAGGACTGTGTCTCGCCGCTTACTGTGGGCCAGGCACTAGTCTTGCTGTGTTAGATGCATTGCCTCACTGTGAAGGTGAGTTTCACTATGTCATTTGCAGATGAGGAACTGAGGGTTCAGACAAGGAAGTGACTTGCCTAAGGACACACAGCTAGCATGCGCAGACTCAGGACTCGAACCCAGTTATATCTGCCCCAGCACCTGTGCATGTAGCCCTATTCCTCAGGTACGGTAGCCCAGGATATTACAGAAAGCTTGACTCTAAATGTTTCGGAAAGTTCATGCACAAATATATGATTTCTTGTGGTTCTGGCGGATTAGCTACAGAGCAAGCTCAGGTTTTTAGTTTTGGGGGCTCTGTAGAAAGAGCATGACAGAGTCTGAGAGGAAGAAATTGTTGTGATTCTGATAGCTGGCAGCTTAGCTGTCCTGTCCGTGGGCTCAACGTACGCACTGGTGGCAAGTGCTCAGGACGACAACAGTAACTGGGCTTTCTGGGCACAGGGATCATCCACTTGCAGTGGGACCTAGCTCAGGGCTGAAGAATGAAGCCTGTTTCAGCCCTTGCTGGATGAGGTTGGTAAGAAAGACCAGGTGCAAAGCCCAGGTAAACAGATCCTCGTTCTAAAATGAACACTAGCTCTGAATGTAAAAACTGGGAAATCCACCCTCCAGATTGAACACCGTGTAAGAATTGTTGGGAAGAGAGAGAGGAGGCTGCAATTTGGTGGGTATCTGGGGTTGCTGGCCTATACCAATCTCATCATTGAAGTTTCTTCCCCACCACCCAATGGGCCTAAGCTTGCCATTCCACTGCCGGTTCTGGCCAAGAGGTAAGGAGGGAGGAATACACTCAGATTAGGAAGCAAGAGTGGCTATAGCTGAGGGATGCTTAGAAAGATGACTGACATTACATAATGACTCTCCTGTTTTAGGCCAGGCACGGTAGCTCATGCCTGTAATCCCAGCACTTTGGGAGGCTGAGGCGGGCAGATCACCCGAGGTCAGGAGTTCAAGACCAGCCTGGCCAACATGGTGAAAGCCCGTTTCTACTAAAAATATAAAAATTAGCTGACATGGTGGTGGGTGCCTGTACTCCCAGTTACTCGGAAGGCTGAGACAGGAGAATCACTTGAACCCGGGAGGCAGAGGTTGCAGTGAGCTGGGATCGCACCATTGCACTCCAGGCTGGGTGACAGAGTGAGGCCCTGTCTCAAAATAATGATAATAATAATAGTAACTCTCCTGCTTTATAGCAGAGGCGGGGTATGGGCAGCCTCTTTTTTAACTCATTCAGGGTTAAAACCCCTGTTCCATGGTCCAGCCCTCCTGCAATTCTAACTTAAATTACAGTGTGCTCCTGTTGTAATTCATTCACTGTTTATATTTCTAATGAAAGAAACTAGCTTCAGACAAGTCTTTAAACAACAGCCTTCACATGTAAAATATTTTTTTAAGATGAAAAGAATTATGCCAAAAATCCTAAGGTTATTGGAGGTTACTGGCAACCTTCTTCCTTTTCTCCCAAAGTTCTGAAGCATCTGCATGCAGGTATTATAGGGACTGACACAGGAGAGAGGGAACCATATCTGAGAGTCTCCCTTCTCCTGACAGGCCGCTTGACATTTTGCCATGTCTTATTCCCTGCTGTCCTCCAAGCCAGTTGAAAACAAAGCTAGGGCCAGTTTCACTCAGTCAGTAACAAGGGGCCAAGATTCAGGCAAAGAGAGGAATGAGTTCATTTGCAACCTCAGGGCTGAAAACAGTCTCCTTGTAAATCCAAAACAAATCAAGAGACAGGAGGCAAAGATCGAGAGTAAATTGTCAATAACCATCCTGGGAAAAGGTTAACCTGGAGCTTGGGGTAACTCATGGGAGGGCTGAGATAATTCAGGACATGTTCAATATGTTAAAAGGCCGTCACTGCCCTGAGACACAGAACACCTGGCTGTGGAAGGGGTGGAGGAAGTATTGAAGGGAGGAAAAATTTCTAGTAAATTGCATACCGACTGCTATTTGTTCATTAACATTTATTAAGTTCATCTCCAACGCCAGCCACTGTGCTAAGTGTTCTTTTGTATATATTTGAAGTGATTTAATACCTCAAAAGCATTGTGACGGAGGAATTATTTCTGTTTCACAGATGAGGAAAGTGAGACTCAGAAAGTAAGTGAATTGCCCAAGATCACACAACTCAGATGTGCTGAAATTGGGACTTCAACTCGGGTGTGTGTAACTATGAATCTCTTAACCATTATATTTTATTGTCCCTTTTTACTGCTTTTAATAACTTTACTATTGTTGTCTTGAGTTGATAGCTAAACCTTAGATTACTCCAAATTTTGCATATGAATAGCTTGGGTTTCTATCTAGTTATGAGTTACATTAGGAAGAGACAGTTTTATGCTTTTTAAATATCCCCTCAAGTGAAAAAAATGCCCTAGATGTAATAATTTGCTTTTCCACAGTACGTTACAATCTTCAAAACATTTCTGCATATGTATATTTTCTCACTCCATCCCTGTGAGAGGAATAGGCTATTATTATCCCTAATTTATAGGTAAGAGCACAGAGGCATAAAGAGTTTTACAATGTGCCTCAGTTAGCAAATGGAAGAAAAAGACCTGACTTCTTTGTTCATTTTACTTCTAGGCCAATGTCCTTTTGTGTCAGGTACTGCTAATTGCCTCCCCAAAAGCTAGTTCTTCTTGCTAACAGGCAGAATTTTGCCCCATATTTATTTAGGAATCAGAGGGGATCTTTTGATTTTAGGAAACATAGCACAGCCCATTAATCCTATTTTAGGCAATAACATGGAAACAAGGAGGGTTTTCCTCCCTGATAGAAGAATACTCTGTGCCGGGCTTCCTAACTGGAATGTAGGACATGATTTCTGGCACTGCTGCAGCCATTTTATGACCATGAAAACGTCAATAGCACTGCAGACATACGATCTTGAGCCCTGACATTATTAAGCTGCTAAATCTACATAAGCCACTACCAACTAGCACATCTTTGTTATAATAAAACATAAAATGAACCTCTGTTACCCATAACTGAAAGATCTCCTACTGATTTAACTTTGTACTGCACCAGTGAAATAGCACTCTGTTAATGTGAGTCTGGAAGGTGATCTGCAGATACACTTTGTACAGCATGGTCAGTGAATGAAAGCCCTACATGAATGCAAGTGTCATTATTATTGTCACTATGTTATATTAAACACTCTTTGATATGATTTTGTATTTGCATTTGGATTCTGGAACTCAACTCCCCACAATGGAGAGTGAATGTCCTTGACTGAGAGTAAAGGCTGCTCTGATCAGTTGTCACCGAGCCAAGTGCTGGGCCTGTGCTTTGAACTGTTACGAAATCAAACCAAAGGCCAATCCTTCTCTGCCTCAGTTTTGCTTTCTGTACACTAGCATAACAACTTTCCTTCTCTCTGCTCGGAGTACAGAGTCAACAGGAAATAGAGATGGGAGAGAAAACTAAGGGAACAGCAAGAAAGGATTTCAACACTTTCAAAATTGATTATTATGCTTGGGCATTGCCTTTGGCATTGTACAGGAGCAGGATCACTAACCAACAGCTTTGCAAGGAAAGCATTATCCTCTCTGAACACTGAGGGACATGCCTGGGCCATCATGGGGAAACTGAGATGTCTTGATGAATCCCATGCGCACTAAGGATTTGAGGTGTGTTATTTGGGTCCTCCACCCTTCCCTGCCACCTGCAAGAGCTGCAGAATATAAAGCAGTGTGAGGAGGACCTCTCTGAGGCCAGGGTGCTAGCTCGCAAAAAGCAAAGTCAATGGAATTGATTTCCTGGATGGAACAAACGGGGGTCTTTGAATCCTTACGGTGATAGTGTATTGAATTACAGACATAAGAGGAACTTTGGGGGAAAATGAGCTCAGCACCTCAGTTCTGTACAGTCAACAGTAACATCAAAACCAGAATCTCCCTTTCTCTCCTCTAAAGACAACAACGTTTGATCAGAGGAAGCTACAAAGTTTGCCAGGCATGAGAAGGGAAAGGATTGTTCAAAGTGCAGGGAGAAGAAAAAGAATTTAGAAAAAACAAGATGAATGTGGAACCACCTTCCAGAGCCCTTGCAATAAAGGAAGTAGTTCAATTAGGAGCTCCCCACCCACCCTTCCACACTCACTCCTCTCAGATTCTATGTGCCTGTGAATCAATCCCTGGACCACTGAAAGAAGCATGTTTAAGTCTTCCTCAGAGACTAGCACAGATTTCACATACAGATGAAGAAAGCATGGCTCCTGTCCTCAACGTGCTTAGTGTCTACTATGGGCAAACCCTTTAATACCTGAGGTGACAATCATGGCATTGCCTTCATTCTTTGTAGCTGGAGGCTCTGAGCTTTGCTTACTCCTTGAATCAGTAAGGTCTTTGTAACAGACTGAGATATAGCTTCATTTGGATGAGAGATAGAAACATGAAGTTCTTCAAATAGGGCATACTATCACTGAAATGTAGATGAGGCATAGGAAGCACTTCATGCTTGCCTATGACATAGTAAGAAGGTGATTGGTTTTCAAAAGTTCAGGCTCTGAACCAGAGTGACTGGGTTGAATCCTGCCTCTTCCACTTACTAACTATACAACCATAATCAAGTGCTCTGTGCACCTTAATTTTCTTATCTGTAAAATGGAATAATAATTGAACCTATCAGAGTCGAGGACTAAACGAGTCAACACATGTAATGTTCTTAAAATATGCCTGGCACATAGTAAGTGTTCAATGAATTTTAGCCATTAATAGGAACTGCTCTTACCTGGCAAATAGTTGTAGTAGTAGTAAGAGTAAGCTGGAGTTGAAAAAGCAATAACAGATGCAACTGGTAGGTGATTTATTACCCGTTTGGAAGACCCAGAAAGTGAGAAGTGTCACAAGCTCCAGAAGCACTATTTTGTCAAGGGAAATGTCTACGATTTGATGAAGCTTGAAAAACTCGTAAATGCCTGATTCTACTCAAATTTACTCCTGGCTATGGCAGCGGATCACTGTGCTTCCAACAAACTCAACAACCACCACAACAAAAAAGAGGTGCAAAGGAAAAAGAAAAGGAAACCATTATGGAGCTACAATTTACTGCATCTTTTCAATCACAAAATTAAGGTGAATTTGGGATAGGGACAAGTACTCTGTTGTAATCTGAAATGACTTTTCTGTTTGATATAAAGCCACGGAGAATGCACAGGGACAGTTTAAAGCACCAGCAAGGTGAGTGAGCTGCATTAAAATGGAAATGAAAAATAACCCAGAAAATGCTATTTATTGTAAAAATTGCCGGCATGCTTAGAGCTGCTTTGATCATCTTTGCCTCAAAGAAAGCAGAGCCAACAAAGTGAAGTTTCGGAAAAGGGCAGCGAAATGATCAGAGACATAATGGGTGAAAGGAGGTCTTTATCCGGAGAAGGAAAGAAACAATTGCAGAAAAATTCTTTGGCTTAATAGAGATCTATTGGATAATGAATGGCGAGGAGCGGCCATTCAGGTGCTGCCCTCTCCCCTGTCCCAAATCACAAGAATGAGAAGGAATTTGAAAGGACTGAAAATAGATAAATGGCCATCATATGTTTAAAGCCTCAACTGGGGAAACTGGCAGCCTCGGGGCATTTTTGAAGCAAACAATAGAGAGCCTTCCTAAGAAGATCAAACGTTCTGCACTTGCCCAATTGCAGCTCATCCTCCAGGGGTGTTTGCTGAAAAACAGAGGGGCAAAGCTGTGCTAGACCCTCTGGAATACACAGAGCCCTCCCCCACGCTGTCCACAGGGGCAGTCTGTTGAGATGGAGGCAGGGAGGGGAAAAAAAAGACTGAATTTATTTTCCCTTTGGGATTTAGAAAATGCAATAGAAAGAAACTTTCAGATTTTAGTTGATGTGAGGGAAATTTTCCTACCCTCCATTCCCCCCACCCCATTCCTGAAGGAAGAAAGAATTCCCTCTTGGCCTTGGGCACTCAGAGGTGATCCAGGACCAGTGACACCACCCTCCTGACAGAGCATGTTAAAAATGGAGACTCTCAGCCCATCCCAGATCCCGGAATCAGAATCTGCATTGTAATAAAACTCACAGGCACATCAAAGTTGAGGGATTTACTACAGTCTCTCTGCAATCAGGAAGGTAGAGAAAAGACTGGGTGTGCTTCCCTCACAGCTGTGCCATTAACCTCCTGCGGGGACAGTCAGTGTAGTACCTCCAAAGCCTCCATATCTTCATCCAAAAACAAGGAATCAAATTCCTGTGAGTGTCAAATTAGATAATTCATTGAAAGCATTTGGAAATCTATGAATATCTGACATATAACAAGAATTCAAAGGCATTAGTGTAGGTTGCAATGACTGATATGGATAATGACCCAACCCACGAGAAATGGGAAGAAAGATAATGAGCCATAATGGAGAACAGAGAAATAGTACAAGCAGTAAGAAAAAGGGACAAGGACATTGACTCTGAACCTACCAACCTGTGAATGACATGTGTACGAGATGGAGCAGGGGACAATGGAAGCTTGCTACCCAGCTCGAGTATATAGATGGCTTTACAGAAAGCCCAGCTGTGAGCAGGCTTGAGTGACAGGTAAACAGGTTACAAGTTAATTAAGAAAGACAATGCATAGCTCATGTGCGTTTTCCTTGGCCATTTATCAAACATTTTGGTATTGTTTGATTTGTTCTTGTGGTAGTTAATTAAGTACGTTGTTTATCTTACATGCTTCTAAAGAAGTATTATTTTACTTTTTAATTAAAAAAAATACTGCAAGGTGGACGGGGCATGGTGGCTCACGCCTGTAATCCCAGCCCTTTGGGAGGCTGAGGCAGGTGGATCACGAGGTCAGAAGATCAAGACCTTCCTGGCTAACATGGTGAAACTCCATCTCTGCTAAAAATAGAAAAAAACAAAAAACAACAAAAAAAGTCCAGTTGTGGTGGCTCACGCCTGTAATCCCAGCACTTTGGGAGGCCAAGGCGGGTGGATCACGAGATCAGAAGATCGAGACCATCCTGGCTAACACGGTGAAACCCCGTCTCTGCTAAAAATACAAAAAAGTAGCTGGACGTGGTGGCGGGCGCCCATAGACCCAGCTACTCGGGAGGCTGAGACAGGAGAATGGCGTGAACCCGGGAGGCGGAGCTTGCAGTGAGCCAAGATTGTGCCTCTGCACTCCAGCCTGGGTGACAGAGTGAGACTCCATCTCAAAAATAAAAAATAAAAAATACTGCAAGGTAATTTCTCACTTACTTTACCAAAATTCAACCCGAGACTCAAGTTATTCCTGTATTAGATATGCTGTCCCAACAATGAAGAAGAAATAACTCAGCACTGGTGAAGTCTGTTAGAGAAAGGCATACATTTCAGGAAATCCAAATACCCAAAATAGTGGTAAGGATACATCACAATAGTAGAAATGATACAGGTTGCTTTTAGATTTCACTTTATATGGAATTCTGGGAGAAGATGCAATTTGAGTTTAGGGAGCAGGGCATTCAGGCGATGTAAGGTCAGCCTCTTGTTGTGTCTGTGCCCACAGCAGAACAGGAGCAGCTGATGTCCCATCTATGAAGGAGTCACTACAACCTCTTAGCTCATGCTCTCGCCCTTTAGACACTCTCTGGAGTATGCACCCCACCCCATCTTTAGTCTTAGTCTAATTAATAGCTTGGGTAATAAACAGAGGCCTATTATTCACAGATAGGTGTATACCCTTGTCAAAGGTCTTGGCTAAATCATGCTGATTGTCTAGAATAACAATGTTAACGACCCTTTGCATTAGCTTTACATTGTAAAACATCTTTCCTTGATGTTTGTTCAATAATTTCATGAGAATTAGAAACATCTATTACAAACCCTAGGATACTAAAGGGCTCCTGGAACATAGGGCTGTAATTCATGTCGGAGTCTTAGCAGAAGCCAGAATTACTTGGTGCTCTGCTCTATCAACTCCCAGAAAGAGAGAAATGTGGTTCTGGGCTATGACGAGACTGCCTAGAACATTTTCCACAGAAAATATAAAGGCTCACAATTGGAAATCATGAATTTAAATACATTTAAATGGTTCAGTAACTTTCAACACAATGTTTACCATGCCACAAAGGTGAGTTTTGTAGCCAAACTGCATTTTCTGGTACTGAATTATGTATTTGATTAACCTGTAGATGTGCAGTAAGGCAAATATAAGAACAATTAAGGTGATCAGGAATGTGGACTAATCAAGACCTTAAAAAAATACCCAAGAGCTTATGTAGGGAGTACTGAGGAAGCAATAAAGGTGATTTCTTTTATTTAAAAAATGTTTCCTGTTACCATGCTTAGTGGTCCTGGGACTGAGGGATCCAGGAGAATGAGCAGAAAAGACAGCCCCTTGAGGTTTTCCTCTCAGAATAATGAACAGATATCTTCTGCTTGTTCATTCAAAGTCTCTTTGAACTTAGAAGGCAACTCAAGTCATAGTTGGACTTTTCAAAAGGCAGAATTTCCAAGTTTTAGTTTTTGTTTTCATTTGGTACAAATTTCCTCTTGCTATATCCACAAATCTCATTCTAAACAGCTGACATAGCTATACAAACTTATAAAATTGGCCCATTCTGTAACTTTCAGGCCGGAGGTAACGTGACATCTTTCTCTCCTTCAGTTCAGACCACTCATTCATACCCCATATATTTAGCCATCTACCGTAAGTCTGCAGTTAGATAACCTGATATCACCCAATGTTAACCAGCTGAAAATGGAACTCATATTCTGCCTTATTTCCTCCCTCTAACTATCTTCATTCCAAATACCTCCATTCCGCTCCCAGTGACTGACTCTGCTATCAGTAGTACCAGCACTCACAGGCTGGAAAGTTTTTACCATTGGTGATCCCTCTTCCCCTTTATTCTTGAATCTAATTTATCACTTGGAAATGTTTATCTTCTCATCATTCTTTTCAAATTTACTCTCCTCCTTATTACCAACAGTCATTCACTTATTCATTAATTTAATAATGTGTTGGGGGCATTTGCTATATTCTGGATCTCAGTCAGTACCTTTGAAGTGCTAGATTCTAGGAGTAAGAAAGTCCCAGAAGTGGCTTTGCAGTGGGGAACCCCGCCTTTGTTAGCTCACTCTGTGATTGGATTGGTGTGATTGATTTCTATTCTAATGGCTGTCAGAGAGTAAGGTAAACTGCTTTATAGAAAGGCAACATCAACCAGAGCCATTTAATTCTTTATATAAAATGTCTGGTATTTTTTTTAAAAAAACCAAACATACTAATTGACAGAATCAAAATAAAAATAGTAACAGAAAACAGTCACATACGATACAGATTGGGCTTTTCAAAAATGAATTTACAATAGTTGTAATTAATATGTTCAATAAGATGAATGACAAGATGAAGAATTTCACTGGAGAATGCAATCTCTATACCTATCTCTAACAGAAATTCTTGAACTGGAAAATAAACTCTGAAATTATAAACCCTACAAATGTGTTACATAGCAGATTGAACTTAACTAGTTTTTTGAGGTCAACATAACTTTCTTATCAAAACATGACCCAAATATTATAAAAGAGATAAAAGTACATGCCTTCTTTCTCAAAATCACAGTTTCACAAATCTAAAACAAAATAATATAATTGAGCAAATTGTAGACTAAATAAAAGATATCATTTCCTCAGATGCAAAAGACTTGACGGCATTCAACACCATTTATGATCTAAAATGACACAAAACTCTTACCAAAATAGAAATATGAGAGCTTTCTTAATTTGATGACAATTATCTAAAAAAAAAAAAAAACTATGGCACTAACATTTAATGGAATTTTGAAAACTTTCCTTTGAGTCTAAGAAAAGACAAAGATACCCATTATCACCATCTTTATTCAAGACTGTACTGGAAATTACAGACTATGAAGTAGGCAGGGAAGAAAAGGGCATCATAATTGGAATAAAAAAAAAAGCCATCATTATTCACAGGTAGCATGATGGGGAACCTAGGAAATGTAAAATGATCTACAAAAAGCAAGTATTATAATTAATACACAGGTATAGCAAGTCAATAAATATCAGATTAATTACACAAAAATCATTATATTTCTACATACCACTAATAATGAGATTTTTACAATACTGTATTGTTTATATACCATCAAACGCTGGGAATAAACTTAACAAAAAGATGTACAATATTTATGCAAGAAAACTATAAATTGTTACAAAGAGAAATTAAAGAAAATCTGAATATATGGAGAAATGGAACACGTTATTTATTGATGATTTAATATTTTAAAGCTGCCAATTTTTCTTTAATTAATACATAGATTCCATACAGTATGAATCAATATCTCCACAGTAGGTTTTGGTGGAAATTGACCAATTGATACTTAAATTATCAGAATACAAAGGGCTAAAAATAACCAAAGCTATCTGGAAAAAGAAGAACAATGTTAGGGGACTTAACTTGCTAAATACCATGACTCATTCAGTGTAGCTATAAAGATACACTAATTAAGAAAGTGCAGTGTGTGCAGTGACTGGAAAGAGAGCCCAGAAATAAGTCCACATAAATACAGTCACTTGGTTTATGAAAAAGTTGGTACTGTGGCAGAGTAAAGGAAGGATAATCTTTCCAATAAATGGTGGTGAATGAATTTAACTTCAACGCTGGAAAGAATAAAATTTTACTTTCTACCTCATGTCATATACAAAAGTAAATTTCAGATGGATTTTAGTTTCTAATGTAAAAGGAAAACCAAATAAAGTTTCTGGGAGATAGAACACGATCTACATTACCTTGATTTATGTAAATTTTTGAAAGGATATAAACAATACTATCCTAGAGAAAAATGGACTATGTTAAAATTAAAAATGTATGTTTTCACACCTACAAAAGTAAAAATCAAAGCCATAGAGTGGAAGGAAATATTTGCAACATATGTAACTGATAAAGAACTCATATCCAGGATATATTCAGTATGCCTTTACATCAATAAGAAAAAGACATAATTTCGATTTAAAAAGTGAGCAAAATTTTAATTTTAAAAAGTAAGCAAATGTTAGATAACATTGGGTGATATCAGGTAATCGGAATTCTAACTTTCTGAAAGTTCTATCTAAAAAGATTTGTATAGGACTTTTACAAAATAACAGCTCTAAATGCCAAATAATCATAAAGTGCTTAGTTTCATTAGCAATCACAGAACTATGACTTAAAATAATGAAATATGACTACATCTTACATCAAAAAGACCAACACCAAGTGTCATTGAAGAGACAGAGCAACTGGAACTGTCACACACTAATTGCGGGAGCATAAGTTGTTACAACCACCCTGGAACACGCTTTTGCAGTATGTACAAAACGTACTGAAGGTAGATGTATGACCCAGAAACTTCTCTTCTAGGTAGATGACCAAAAGAAATGTGTGCATGCAGGCACCAAAAAATATGTATGATGGTTTTCATAAAAGTAGGATTCATAGTAGACACAAATTGGAAATAACCCAAATGTCTGTTAACACTGCAATGCTCCATTAAATTTTATCTATGGAATGAAACACTACACAAGAATAAACAAACTACAGCTATATGCAAAACATGGATGAATCCTACAGACATACTATTTAGCACTGCAAGCCAGAAACAAAAGAATACACAATATATGATCCCATTTTTGAAGAGCACTCAAACCGGCCAAGCAAATTGATGGTGTTAGAGATCAGGCTAGCGGTTACCTTTGGAGATGTGGCAGGTGAATAGGAAACGATAATAAGAGGACTGCTGCGGCGTTGGCAGTGTCTTATTTCCTTGGTGGTGGTTCCATGGGTGTTCTGACTTTATGAAAACTAATTTATGTGTACACTTCTAATTTGTGCATTTTCCTGTATCTATATGTATACATTATACTTGAGTCAAAAACTTACTTGAAGACCAGTTTCAAAAAGAAGAAAGTGAATGACAATGCCCAAAATATGAAAGAATTAAATAAACTGAAGACAGTCAATGTATATGACCTTTTTTTTTTTTTAGTGGAGGTATTGCTAATCTTGACAAGAACAATTCTAGTTTTCTCGTACTAGCTAAGTATCTGAGCTCCTTTAACTTATTTCACCATTGATACCTGCTGGAAAATTCTCCCTGCTTACAGAAGAGCTCTGGGAAGTGTGATTTTTTGCCCCTTTTCTCTTCTACTTTCAGAATACTTGTCTCTTATACACTTATACACCAGACTGCGACAAGAGAAACTCCCTCTCCGAGCTCACTAAACAGGGCAAGGCAAACCCCTTTGCTGGGTCAGAGGTATGATGAGCATGTCGGTGAGTGAGCATCAGCCTGAGGGCACTCGTGCCTGCCACTGTTCACCCTGCTGTGGGTCTGGAAGTTCTGCCTGCCTCCCAACTCACCCTGCTGTGCATCTGGAAGCTCCACCTGCCTCCCCAGCTTGGAGCCTCCCTCCTGTCTACTGTTCCTGAAGCACTCCCAGGAGGCACCCAGGTAAAGCTCTTTGCTTCCCACGGGGCTGCCCTCTCTGTGACACAGACACAGAGATACTACTGGAGATAGAACCCATTAAGGAGCAGGCTTGAAACCAGGCTCCTGGCTGCAGGAAGCTCCCAATCTGGCATCTATTAGTACTGGGAGGTCCCAGGACTTCCACATCAAACGCAAACATGCGACAGCTGAGGAACTGGCAGATGTGAGCAGAAAATAGAAGAAGAACGCAGCAGAGAGAGTCCAGTTCCAAAAAAGCATTGTTCTCCTCGCTGTCCTGCCCTGTGACCAGGAAATCCACCAGTGTTCAAAAGAGCAAGTCTCTTCGCTGGAATGCCCCTTCTCTTCACAGACCCCGAAGTGATATGCACCTCTTGGCAAATCTGATACAGAACGATGCTCCACAGGCATTTGAACACAGCTCTATGACCTGTTTGCCAGGCCCTGGGTGACCAGTCTTCCCTCCAAATATGTGTCCCCCTCCCTACCTCTAGCTGGACCCTGCGGTTGACTCCCCACACTGTGTCCTGGATTGCCAGCACAACATAGGCCATCAATGGAGCATCTGCTATTGTGGCAGAGTGGCAGAGAATCTTGGAGTGGAATTGCATATAAATGAGGAAATCAAAAGGACGCAGCCTCGTGTCGTTCGAATCTGTTTGGCATGGTTTTCTTCTTGCACAGAGCCTGGACAGCTCCTGGGAACTTCCTGTCTATTTCTCTCTCACCTCAGTCCCCAGTAGCCTGGAGCTCTTTTTCTTGGCCCCTTTGGCACTGAGAAGCTCAGCCCATCTTGACTATGGCATAGGCCACTCTTTGTTATTCTCAGGTTAAACTGTTTTTCTATTTTTTAAATCACTCAAGGCCTAATTCAGTGGCATCGCTAAGTTTTTGCTACAGAACTAGCCTGAATTAAATTCATTTTCCTCTAGATCGCAGCCTAGAATAAGAGGTCAAATTAAGTTTCCTCTCCACAGGGCTCATTCTCACCACAACCCCATGCACATCTCTGCTCAGCCTCTCCCGGCTTTCTCTCAAAGCAGTTTTGTTTTCTTTACAATTCTATCAAATAGTTCATGAGAGGAATACTTACTTCCAAGTTAATGTCTTCTCAACTCAAATTTCAATAAAATTCACTTATCATGGATTGAAAAAGGATTAAAGAATTTTAGAATGTTCGTTGACAGTTTCTTCTAGAATAAATTGAATTTATGATTTGGATGATGTATGTTAAGCATGACCATTTATGCTTTGTTCAACAACTATATGAGAAGGGGGACATTTTTCAAATAGTAAAAAGAAAAAAATGAGAGAAAGATTTGTTATTTTCTCCAGGGACAAATAATTTACAAATTAATATATATTAGAGTTCCCCAAAGAAGCAGAACGAATATGGGGTGTGTGTGTGTGTGTGTGTGTAAAGACAGAAATTGGTTCACATGATTCTACAAGCTAAGAAGTCCCAAAATCTTCAGCCAGCAGGCTGGAGACCCAGGAGAACCAATGTGTAACTCCAGCCCAAAAGCCAGGAGGCTCAAGATCCAAGGGGACTAGTGTTTCTGTCTGAATTTGAAGGCTGGAGTAAAAACAATGGCCCAGCTCAAGTCGTCAGGCAGGAGGAGCCCCTTCTTACTCAGCAGTCTTGTTCTGGATTCAGTGGCTTGGATGAGGCCTACTTCTATGGTTTGGATATGCCACCATCTCATGTTGAAACATGATCCCCAGAGTGGGAGGTGGGCCTGGTAGGGGGTGTCTGGGTCATGGGAGAGGATCTCTCATGAAGGCTTAGTGCAGTCCTCCTGGTGATGGCTGAGTTCTCTTCTCACTATATTAGTTTGCAAAAAAATTCTAGTTTTTAAAAAGCACCTGGCACCTCCCACCCCTTTCTTTCACTTAAAATCATATAATCTCTCCATGTCAGCTTCCATTCACCTTCTGCCATAAATGGAAGCTCCCTGAGGCCCTCACCACAAGCAGATGCTGGCGTCATGCTTCCTGTACAGCCTACAGAACCGTGAACCAAGTCAGACCCTTTTCTTTATAAATGACCCAGCCCCAGGTATTCTTTCATAGGAACACAAAAATTGACAAAGGCACCCACCCACCATAGGGAGAGACATTTGCTTCACTCCGTCCATCAGTTTAAATGTTAATTCCACACAAAACACCCTCACGGGCACAACTAGAATGTGTGACCAGATGTGGGGGCACACCGGTCAGGCTGACAGACAAAATTAGCCATCAAAAGAGGATTATTGGGACTATTATGGACCTTCTCATTTAAAATGAATAAGGCAAGAGACATAGCCACCCCAGTAGGCTGTGAGGAGAATGCAAAATTAATTGACCAGAGGGTCAAAATTAATTGACCATAATAATGGGGGGAATCCTTGAATCTGAGGATGAGAAGAGAGGGCAGAAGGGTATCCGTTGGGGGCTCCTGCTGTTCTTGAAGGGGTCAGGTTAACCAGGAGTGGGTGTAGTCAGTGTGCTTAATTTGGTCAGCACATGCAGAACATGTGGCTAGGGAGGTGGACAACTGCATAGCCAGAGCAGAGTCCCTTAACATTCCAGGAAGTTCAAAACCTAAGTTTAGGAGACAGATGACTAAAGGGAGATTGCAGCATTGAAAAGTGGGTGCAAACGGCCCACAGAAAGGTCATACAGCTCACTGTTAGTGGAGGTCAAGGAAAGCTGTCACCAGCATGGATCAGTGCTATGCTTCAACTACACAGCACAGCAGATTAAAGTAAAGTTGCTTCTCCTAACAAGACTGAAGCAAATGTCTCATACCCACAGTGCCCTGCAATGTGTGGATATGCAAATGCAAAAATACAGGGATAGCTGAAAGATATAACAAACACTACTAATAATAACAGCGTAACAGTACAGTGGCAGCTTTTAAAATAAAATGGCTGAAACAACATAAATCTGACTTTAATTAGTTAAGAGGGATATTGCAGAGCACTGGTAGCCAACATTCTCTAGAGACATTATTATCACATAAGATGATCACCAGGCTACAGGGACAAATTTGAAGGCCCAGGAGAAAGCTATACAGGATAGGACCAACTCTGAGGCTTTGCCTGTAGTTGTCCATGGCTGCAGGAATCCGCTAATCCATTTGTGAGATAGCCTCATACCTGTATTATAAATACTTCAATCATTTATATACGTGACTAGGTTAACTATTTAATGAACCTCTGTCTAATTTAACCATAGTCCCTGTAACTTTTTTTCTTTTTTTTTTTGAGATGGAGTCTCGCTCTGTCGCCCAGGCTGGAGTGCAGTGGCCAGATCGCGGCTCACTGCAAGCTCCACCTCCTGGGTTTATGCCATTCTCCTGCCTCAGCCTCCCAAGTACCTGGGACTACAGGCGCCGCCACCTCGCCTGGCTAATTTTTTTTTGTATTTTTTAGTAGAGATGGGTTTTCACCGTGTTAGCCAGGATGGTCTCGATCTCCTGACCTTGTGATCCGCCCGTCTCGGCCTCCCTAAGTGCTGGGATTACAGGCTTGAGCCACCGCGCCTGGCCAAGTTTTTCTAAATTAATCCTTTAGTGTTTAAATTCCCCATTATATAATGAAGTTGTTGCAGGTTACGTGGCTTTGGTACCCAAGTAGGATCAACCTTGACTAAGTCATCCCAACAATGCTCCTCTCTGCAACAAAATACTACAACTTACTGATCTTAACTTGTGTAACAGATAGCTTTTGCTGCCTAACAAATTGCCCTAAAACTGTGGTTTTGAACCACAAAGCTTTCTTATTTTTCATAAATGCTGGTAGGGTGCCTGGACAGTTTTGGGCAGTTTGTCTGGAAGGGTTGGGTTGATTATTGCAAGCGTCTGGTGGCTCAAATGAGGCCTTCCCTCACTTGATGGTTGGGGAAGTCAGCTGGGGCAATAAAGGTGACTTGTTCCTATGTCTCACATCATCCACAGGTTAGCCTAGGCTCCCTCTGATGGTGGTGTTCACAGGATCCACCAGAGCAGCCAAAAAGGGCAAGCCACAAAAGTTCAAGCTGCTGGGTATGCCCCATTTGCTATTGTCTTATCGACCATCAGAAATTACATGGGCAGACCCAGAGTCAGTGCAGGAGGGCATTAACCAAGGAAAGTTATCCCTGTGTTTTCATAAATAATACACTACAACTGGGTGTTGCCCGCCACCGCTGCTATTCCACTGGCATAGCTACCACCACACTGCAACTCAATTATGACAGCCTCAATAACCAATCCATGGGAATTTTCAACAACAGCTTATGCACACCATCTTTAACTCTTCATGTCAGAGAATGCTGTCACCCCAACACAGGGTGACTGCTACAAATGTATGAAAATTCCAGTCACTTCAGTACAGCCCCTTTACCTATTAACAGGGCTCTTCTTTTTGGTTACATAAAATTTGATTATGTGAAAACTTACATCCAAAGTCTTCCTTTCTGCTTCAGGCCCTTTGATGACTCAGCAATATGTGGCTAATACACGTAAGGGAAGAACAACTCAATATGCAAAATTCCAAACTTACAAAACAGGTAAGTTAGAAAGTAGAGAGTGATTCATCCCATCACAATAGAATTATTCGCTCTTACATCAGGAGTCTTTAAAATAGCCAACTCCCTTAGGGCCTCTAAAATAAAACTCATCTCCAAACTTACTTTACTAATAGATTCTCAGGACGACATCACTACATAGGGCAAGTTGTGACTGATTATTCTCTCACTGGATTCAACTTGACTGAAGGAGCAGTAAAGAACTAGGTCCTACTTGGAAGAGAAGACAAACCAAAGCAGCAATATTATGTCCACAGAACATAAAAAAAAAACCACACCATTATATGATTTCAAACATGTGAAAATCTCATCTCATATCCTCTGTGGAACTGAACCTACATCCCTTCCCAAAGGGGGAGAACTGAGCTCAACCATCAGCCTTCAGTTGGCACGTGTTATGTGGGAGGGTGAGGCCAGCCTGGTAGATAAGGGCAGCGCTGGGGTGAGCCCGCTGCATCACCCAAGGCACTAGCCCAAGGGACCAGACACCACAGAGAACTTACATCTTTCTACTCTGCTGTCTTTCCAACTTTGCCATAAGTAACGTCCCTTGCTTGATTGACACAGCCCTTAAAGAGAAGGCACCTCCATTCCCATGTTGTGTATTCAAGCATGGCAATGCAGGAGGCAGGGAATCCATTAAGGAAAAGAATAGCGGGGCCTTGTCCTCCATCCTGCAGCCGCTTCTCATCGGTGCTGCCCCCGTTCCATTCCACTGGGGCTGTTGTGAGCCAGCAAGTTATGTAACATCCCATAGATGGCTCCTATTTAAAACTCTGATAGGTGACAGCCTGTTTGACAAACAGGCTTCAGTCTGTCAAGCCAGCATCTCCAAAGCATCTGCATTTTCCGGGCTGCTGTTTTCTTGCTTGTAGTACATCAGGGCTGCACTGGGCTATTCAGGCCCTTCCCAGGGATGGAAGCCGCTGTGTCTCAGCAAGGGGCTGTCAAATTGTCCCACTTTCCCTGCCTAATTCATACAGGGGTATCCATATTTATATTGATCTAGGCACATGAATGGCATGCCATGCTAGGCAGCAACTTGGCAGAGATGATCCAAAACAACTCTGCACTCACTTGAAATTTAAATTCACCCACAAAATGCATAGGTTTAGCCTGATCACTGATGTGATTGGTTTCTCCACCATAAGCAGAAATTGCCTCAATGACTGAATATGTGTGAGTGATATATGTGTGTGTGTGTGCGTGTGTGTATGTGTACAGTCTGTCTTCACATTAACTATTTAGAAGTCCTGTTCATAGTCCAGTTTGCCAATTTCCCCCTACAGTTTCCCTATAAATTAAGTGATTATAGCTGTTGTCGTTAACACATCACCTTAGAGCTGTCATCTAGCACACATTTGGATGCAACTCCCCCCCAATCCTAACAGTGGTCAGAACAAAACAGGAGCTTTTTCCCATCCAGGACTATTGCAGGGGTTGTTACCTGGCCCCCTCCCGCCCTCTGCCTTTGTCTGTTACCTTTGGGATGTACTTGCCTCCTCTGGTTTTTGTCATTTTCCCCCGGTGTCTTTTGTTGATATCCACCATTCCAGAATGTTCTGTGAGATCCAGGAGCAAATACCGCGCATTGTCTCTTTTTAAAGCCCAGGCTACTCCAGTTCTATCTACTCTCTCATCCCTTAGTGCCTTGCTGCAGTCTCAGAACCTCCCAGTTGCTCCTTTGGTACCGGACCATGCTGCACGTATGCTGTGAAGCTGCACCTGGGCCCACCTGTCTAGCGCCTTATTCAACCCAGACTACCCTGCAGCTAAGGCAGCCCCTGCCCAAGTATGTCTGCAGTTGGGAAGGAAGGTAGAAGCCTCTCTGCCATCCTCATATTAAGCTTATCTTCTTGGATATTCCACCCATCCCTGACCCTAGGATGGGATGGAGGGGAGGGGTCCTATTTACTGATGTCGTAGCTTTGACACTGTCTTCATATCCACTTCTACATCTCTCTGGAAACCATTGCAACTGGAAAGGGTCACCTCTTCTGGTTGTGTGGAGCCTACCTTTTTCTCTCTCATGCGTTTGCTACCCAGCTGCTGGTATGGCACATAGTTTATGCCCTGAGCCTTTCTTCTCTCTGAAGCCCAGCACTTGCAAATCAAAAGCTTTCGTTTTCAAGACTATTGTTTCTGCTGCACATTAAATTACATATTTAACAGCACAAGAAATTTATATGTTTTAGTATTTATCTAAACTCCCACAAGGACAGTGCATACAGAAAGCTATTGCCTAAATCTTGGCAAGAAGGGCCATAGGCACATGAAAACTGGATCTTCTGGGGTGGGGGGAAGAAGAATGAGTTTATACCTAAAAATTGTATTTACTACATTCTTATGAAAAACCTGCACTCATTTTCCTTCAGCATAAATAACCCTGGGTATACATATGCTTAATTATTTACTACCATTACCCACTATATTTGTTTGTTCTCACGGTGCTAATGAAGATAAACTCAAAACTGGGTAATGTATAAAGGCCCCCTGCGTATAAAGGAAAGAGGTTTAATGGACTGACAGCTGCACATGGCTGGGGAGGCCTCACAATCTGGCGGAAGGTGAGAGGCACATCTCACACGGTGGCAGGCAACAGAGAGAACGAGAACCAAGAGAAAGGGGTTTCCCCTTACAAAACAATCAGATTTTGGGAGATTTATTCACTACCAGGAGAACAATAGGGGGAAAACCATCCCAATGATTCAATTACCTCCCACAACACATGAGAACTATGGAAATTACAATTCAAGATGAGATTTGGGAGGGGACATAGCCAAACCATATCACCCATGATCAGTTGCAATAGTAATAATAAGGCATTTATTTAACTCTTTTGTAAGGATGAAGTGTTCATATTTATCTTAAAAGTAGTCACTTCACTGCATGTGCATGTCGGCAGGAGGAAATGCCATGCACAGCATCTACACAGGTGTAGGCAGCTCCTTGGGGCAAGGGCAGGCTCTGTCTGATTTGCTGCACACTGTCTGTGCCCAGCTCTGTTACCACTGGTTGAGTGACTGACTGACTCCTATTCTCTTTCCTGATGGTTCAGATGTTGCTCCAAGCAGAGCAGCGGTAAAGTATCCAGATTCACGTTTTGTCCACACCAATAAAAATGCACTTGCCAAAAAATCATGACATAAATCTATGACAAATCAGAATGCTTACTGGGTCCGTTGGCAGGAATGCTTATTGGGTCTGTTGGTAGCTTGTCAAAACGGGGTAAGTCTTCAGTTCAGAATCCCCTAACCGTGCTGACTCTATGTTAACCTTCATCTCCAACCCGATGTTGTCTACATTATCATCTACTGCCTTTGAAATTCTGAAAATTATTTAAAATTATTTATTCACAGCCCTCTTGTTCAGCTAATGGATTTCCTTAGGTTCTCCAAAACCTTGATTTCTGGTTTTAAAAAACTTCGTCCTGAGAAAATGAACCCAGTTTAGAGCATGCTGAACAGAAGGAACAAAACCCATTGTTTCTCGCAAGAGAAACTCAAGACCAAGCATGCCTGTGTTCCAGGATCACCTTAGCCTAAGAGCCAGATGAAAACCCACTGCTAATAAAAAATTGGCCTTCACAGACCATGCCTGGTGCTCAGCTGCAAAACTGTCAAGTAGAGAATTTCAAAAGCAGCTCTCTCAGCGCTGCCTCTCAGAGAAAATACAGCCAGACCTTGCTCCCAAACTCTCCTTGGGCCAAGATTAGTGCGCATGAATGAGCAGAGAACAGGGAAGCCTCTTTAATAATGTAGGGAAGGATTTCTGGGAAGGGCAAGTGGAAGCATCTTCCAGAGCGCAGAGGCAGCTGGAACAAATGGATTGAAAGCCGTCCTGAAGCATGCCCCAGTTACGCACAATCATAGAGTCCTCCACACTTTGCTCTTAGAATAGCCCTTCAGGCGAGAGCAGTTCAGAGAGCCAACACCTTACACACTCAGATCACTAACCTTTCCCTTTCATGTCAAAACAAGGCCAAAAGCAGGCAGTTCATACTTTTCTTTGCCTTAGCCCTTCAATATAGCTCCAACTTTATTCCCGTTGTTACCCTTACAATTTTATCCAGCTCTATAGATAACATGTCCTATAATTTGTGAAATAATTTTAAAAATCAACTCAATTTGTATTAGTTTTATGTATTTTAAAAATATATTTATATCAATAATAATGGTAATAGGTACTCATATCTTGGGATTTCTATGTGCTTTAGAAATAGTAAATACTTCCTACCTACTTCAGGAAATGGCGAATACCTGTTGAATCAGACTTTCTGCGTCTGAATCGGGTCTCTGCTGTTTCCTAGCTGCAGGACCTCTAGGTCTCGATTTTTATCTTTCACAAAATAGGAGTAATAGAACCTTACTTCAGTAAATTATTGTAAAGATTAAATTAGTTCGTAAAAATAAATTCTTTAAAACATTGCCCAGAAGACAATATGGGTTAATATGTTAATTAATACTGGTATTATTTATCCCTTTCCAACACTTATTCACCACCCCTTTTAGAACCCAAAGATATTTCTCAGGTGCTCCATTGGGCACTGTCAAAATCAGAAGAAATCTGAGTTGGAAAGATACCTGCCTGGTAGCTTCAACCCTTTAGGTCTTAACTTGAATGCCACTTTCTCAGAACAGAAGTTTCCTTGGCCATCCTGTGTCCACTGTGCCACCCACTCCCCTAATTCTTATCAGAGCCCTTTGGTTCATTTAATTTACCCAATGAAATCTCTAGTGCGTACAACAGCGTAGTGGTTTCATTCATTTATTTCTTTGTTAAATATTTATATATTGTTTTTGTCTAAATAAATACTCATACACACACACACACACGTACTGTTTTAGTCTCCTCTAGGGTTTAAAGTGAGGGCAAGAATTTAGTCTGTCTTTTCATGGCTTTATTCTCAGGGCCTCATGCACTAGCAGCACACATAACACCAGACAGTAAATATTTGTTGAATGAATGAATACATAAGTCAATGAATGCTATTGTTTTGCAAACAAGGAAACTGAAGCTCGATAGATAAAGTGCCCTCCCCAAGGCCACATAGATTCTCAAAAGCAGGATAGTGAAGAAGAGGAGTGCTGGTGCTGTTGCGACATGCCACTTTTGCAATAGGCTAGAATAGTCATCTGTTTGCAGATCCCTGGGAGTCTTGGACATGCTTTCAGGAGTCTTTGGGGTCAAAATTATTTTAATAATCATACGAAGAAAGTTATTTCATTTTTTACCTCTGTTGACATTTGCACCGATGAACTAAAGTAGTTGTGGGTAAAACTCTGGCCTCTTAGCACAAATCAAGCCAGAGGCACCCAACTTTATCAGCAGCCATGGGGTTCTTCTGCACTGCCACACACTCACAGTGAGGGCAAGAGAAGCCGGCTCACTTAAGCATGCTCTTTGATGAAACAGGAAAAATGATTAATTTTATTAAATCTCAATCCTTAAATACAAACCCTTTTTATATTCTGTGTGGCAAACCAATAAAGCACATATGCTGCTAAATGAAGTACGATGGCTATTTTGAGGGACAGCACTTGTGCCACTGAGTTGTGCACTGAACCAGCCACTTTCTTCCTTGTAACACAATCTTTGCTTGAAATGACAAATTCCAGACAAACTGTGGTTATTCAGACTTGGGCATTTGGCAGGCATTTTCTCAAAAATGAGCAAAGTGAGCCTGTCACTTAAAGGAAAACAACTGAGAGTACTGGTTGCCAATGATAAAAGTTGAACTTCTGAGCAAAAATCAGAATAAAAAAACATGTGTCTACCACTGTGAGCTTGACAGCTTTCCGATACTCAGACTTTTCTGATGTAATCAGTAATTATATTAATAAGAGTGATTTTTTTGATATTGTGTAATGAAATGTGTCAGCTTTTAGAAGAGCTGAATAACTCAGCACACTAGTATTTTTTAGTGTCCAGTGCCTGATGTTATGCAATTAGGCATGGGTAAAATATCTGTTAAGAGTATAAAATAGAGCCAGGCTGCCTCTCTAGATTTCTCCCCACTGAGCAGGTCATCTCTGAAAGAAAGGCAGCAGCCCCAGTCGGCGGCTTTAGATAAAACTCCCATCTCCCTGGGACAGAGCACCTGGCAGAAGGGGAGGCTCTGGGTGCCGCTTCAGCAGACTTAAACGTTCCTGACTGCTGGCTCTGATGAGAGCAGCACATCTCCCAGCACAGCACTGGAGTGCTGCTAAGAGACAGACTGCCTCCTCAAGTGAGTCCCTGATCCTCGTACCTCCTGATAGGGAGATATCTCCCAGCAGGGGTCGACAGACACCTAATACAGGAGAGGTCCGGCTGGCATCTGGCAGGGGCCCCTTTGGGACGAAGCCTCCAGAGGAAGGAGCAGACAGCAATCTTTGCTGTTCTATAGACTCTGCTGGTAATACCCAGGCAAACAGGGTCTGAAGTGGACCTCCAGCAAACTCCAGCAGACCTGTGGAACAGGGGCCTAACCATGAGAAGGAAAACTAACAAACAGAAAGCAATAGCATCAACATCAACAAAAAAAAACAACCATGCAAAAACCCTATCCGAAGGTCACCAACATCAAAGACCAAAGGTAGGTAAATCCACAAAGATGAGGAAAAACCAGTGCAAAAAGGCTGAAAATTCCAAAAGCCAGAATGCCTCTTCTCCTTCAAAGGATCACAACTCCTCGCCAGCAATGAAACAAAACTGAATGGAGAATGAGTTTGACGAATTGGCAGAGGTAGGCTTCATATGGTGAGTAATAACAAACTCCTCTGAGCTAAAGGAGCATGTTCTCACCCAATGCAAGGAAGCTAAGAACCTTGAAAAAAGGTTAGAGGAATTGCTAACTAGAATAGAGAAGAACATAAAAGACCTGATGGAATTGAAAAACACAGCATGAGAACTTTGTGAAGCATACACAAGTTATCAATAGCCGAATCAATCAAGTGGAAGAAAGGATATCAGAGATTGAAGATCAATTTAATGAAATAAAGCATGAACACAAGGTTAGAGAAAAAAGAATAAAAAGGAGCGAAGAAAGCCTCCAAGAAATACGGGACTATGCGAAAAGACCAAACCTATGTTTGACTGGTGTACCTGAAAGTGATGGGGAGAATGGAACCAAGTTGGAAAACACACTTCAGGATATTATCCAGGAGAACTTCACCAACCCAGCAAGACAGGCCAACATTCAAATTCAGGAAATACAGAGAATACAATATACTCCTTGGGAAGAGCAACCCAAAGACACACAATCATCAGAGTTACCAAGGTTGAAACAAAGGAAAAAATGTTAAGGGCAGCCAGAGAGAAAGGTCAGGCTACTCACAGGTTAGTCAGTAAGCCCATCAGACTAACAGCAGATCTCTTTGCAGAAACCCTGCAAGCCAGAAGAGAGTGGGGGCCAACATTCAACATTCTTAAAGAAAATAATCTTCAACCAGAATTTCATATCTAGCCAAACTAAGCTTCATAAGTGAAGGAGAAATAAAACCCTTTATGACAAGCAAATGTTGAGGCATCACCAGGCCTGCCTTACAAGGGCTCCTGAAGGAAGCACTTAACACGGAAAGGAAAAACCAGTATCAGCCACTGCAAAAACATACCAAAATGTAAAGACCATCAACACTATGAAAAAACTGCATCAGCTAATGGCCAAAATAACCAGCTAGTATGATAATGACAGGATCTAATTCACACATAACAATATAAAACTTAAATGTAAATGGGCTAAATGCCCCCAATTAAAAGACACAGACTGGAAAATTGGATAGAGTCAAGACCCATTGGTGTGCTGTATTCAGGAGACCCATCTCACGTGCAAAGACACACATAGGGATGAAGCAAAATTTACCAAGCAAATGGAAAGCAGAAATAAGAAGGGGATGGAATCCCAGTCTCTGACGAAACAGACTTTAAACCAACAAAGATAAAAAACAACAAAGAAGGGCATTACATAATGGTAAAGGAGTCAATGCAACAAGAAGAGCTAACTGTCCTAAATATATATGAACCCAATACAGGAGCACCCAGACTCATAAAGCAAGTTCTTAGAGACCTACAAAGAGACTTAGACTCCCACACAATAATAGTGGGAGATTTTAACACCTCACTGTCAATATTAGACAAATCAATGAGACAGAAAATTAACACGAATATTCAGGACTTGAACTCAGTTCTGGACCAAGTGGACCTAACAGACATCTACAGAACTCTCTACCACAAATCAACAAATATACATTATTCTCAGCACCACAAAGCACTTATTCTAAAATTGACCATGTAATTGGAAATAAAATACTCCTCAGCAAATGCAAAAGAATGGAAATCATAACAAACAGTCTCTCAGACCACAGTGCAATCAAATTAAAACTCGGGATTAAGAAACCCACTTAAAACCACACAATGACAAGGGAACTGAACAACTTACTCCGGAATAACTACAGGGTAAATAATGAAATTAATACATACATAAATAAGTTCTTTGAAACCAATGAGAACAATGACACAACATACCAGAATCTCTGGGACACAGCTAAAGCAGTGTTTAGAGGGAAATTTATGGTACTAAATGCCCACAGTAGAAAGCAGGAAGGATCTAAAATTGACACCCTAACATCACAATTGAAAGATCGAGAGAAGGAAGAGCAAACAACTTCAAAAGCTAGCAGAAAACAAGAAATAGCTAAGATCAGAGCAGAACTGAAGGAGAGAGAGACATGAAAAAACCCTTCAAAAAAATCAATGAATCCAGGAGCTGTTTTTTTTGAAAAGGTTAACAAAATAGATTGCTAGCCAGACAAATAAGAAAAGAGAGAAGAATGAAATAGACACAATAAAAAATGATAAAGAGATACCACCTCTGATCCCACAGAAATACAAACTACCATCAGAGAATACTATAAACACTGCTACGCAAATAAACTAGAAAATCTAGAAGAAATGGATAAAATCCTGGAGACATACACCATCCCAGGCTAAACCAGGAAGAAGTTGAACCCCTGAATAGACCAATAACAAGTTCTGAAATTGAGTCAGTAATTAATAGCCTACCATCCAAAAAAAGTCCAGGACCAGATGGATTCACAGCCAAATTCTACAAGAGGTACAAAGAAGAGCTGATACCATTTCTTCTAAAACTATTCCAAACAATAGAAAAAGAGGGACTCCTTCCTAACTCATTTTATGAGGCCATCATCATCCTGATACCAAAACCTGGTATAGAAACAACAATAAAAGAAAATTTCAGGCCAATATCCCTGATGAACATTGATCTAAAAATCTTCAATAAAATACTGGCAAACTGAATCCAGCAGCATATTAAGAAGCTTATCCACCACAATCAAGCTGGTTTCATCTCTGGGATGCACGGCTGGTTCAGTATATGTAAATCAATAAACATACTCCATTACACATACAGGAGCAAAGACAAAAACCACATGATTATCTCAATAGATGCAGAAAAGGCCTTTGACAAAATTCAACAGCCCTTCATGCTAAAAACACTCAATAAACTAAGCATTGATGGAACATATCTCAAAATAATAAGAGCTATTCATGACAAACCCACAGCCAATATCATAATGAATGGGCAAAAACTGGAAGTATTTCCTTTGAAAACCAGCACACAACAAGGATGTCCTCTCTCACCACTCCTATTCAACATAGTATTAGAAGCTCTGGCCAGGGCAATCAGGCAAGAGAAAATATTCACATAGGAAGAGAGAAAGTCAAATTGTCTCTGTTTACAGATGACACGATTGTATACTTAGAAAACCCCATTGTCTCAGCCCAAAATCTTCTTAAGGTGATAAGCAACTTCAGCAAAGTCTCAGGATACAAAATCAAT
>NW_012114455.1:6823689-6829831 GCF_000951035.1 Colobus angolensis palliatus | reverse complement strand
AATTTACAAGAAAAAAAATCAAAAAGTGGGCTAAGGATATGAACAGACACTTCTCAAAAGAAGGCATTTATGCAGCCAATAATCATGAAAAAAAAGCTCATCCTCACTTGTCATTAGAGAAATGCAAATCAAAACAACAACGAGATACCATCTCATGCCAGTAAGAAGGGTGATCATTAAAAAGTCAGGAAACAACAGATGCTGGAGAGGATGTGGAGAAATAGGAACACTTTTACACTGTTGGTGGGAGTGTAAATTAATTCTGCCATTGTGGAAGGCAATGTGGTGATTCCTCAAGGATCTAGAATTAGAAATATCATTTGACCCAGCAATACCATTACTGGGTATATACCCAAAAGATTATAAATCATTCTACTATAAAGACATATGCACATGTATGTCTATTGCAGCACTACTCACAATAGCAAAGACTTGGAACCAACCCAAATGCCCATCAATGATAGAATGGATCAAAAAATGTGGCACATATATGCCATGGAATACTATGCAGCCATAAAAAAGAATGAGTTCATGTCCTTTGCAGGGACATGGATGAAGCTGGAAACCATTATTCTCAGCAAACTAACATGGAACAGAAAACCAAACACTACATGTTCTCACTCATAAGTGGGAGTTGAACAATGAGAACACATGGACACAGGGAGGGGAACATCGCACAACAGGGCCTGTCGTGGTGTGGGGTCAAGGGGAGGGATAGCATTAGGATAAATATCTAATGTAGATGACTGGTTGATGGGTGCAGCAAACCACCATGGCACATTTATAGCTATGTAACAAACCTGCACGTTCTGCACATGTATCCCAGAACTTAAACTATAATTTAAATAGTATAAGCCAATAATGTTTATGTAACCAAGGATGAAAAGTTTTCTGTTATTGTGTCAGACTCCGTATCTGATTGGCCTTTAAAAAACTACTACTACCTGTCAATTTACGGGTCAGTGTCAAAGAAGAATAGCCACAGTTACTTGAAAAGTCTATTAGAGTATTTCTCCCTTTCCCTACTACATATCTGTATGAGGCAAGATTTTCAGAGACTTTGATCAAAACAATTTATTCCAGTAGATTGAATACAAAAGCAGATATGAGTGTCTAGCTGAACTCTATTAAATCAGACATTAATGATACTGGCAAAATGTAAAATAATGACACATTCTTTTACTTTTTTTATTTGTGAAAATATGCTTCTTATTATTTTTGTTACTATGTAAAGGAATTATTGTTGCTTTTACATTAATTGATACTCTTGTTTTTTTTCAGTTTTTATTGCTAATATGGCAATATTCAAAGCAATAACCCACATGTAATATTAATTTCTTTTAAGAATCTCATTTTTTATTTCAATAAAAATTTTCAATATTCAATATTATTCAATAAATATTCAATAAAATAAATTTATTTTATTCAATAACAAAATTTATAGGTTTTTGGGAAACAGGTTGTGTTTGTGTTTATTTTATTCAATAAAAAAATTTATTTCTAGGTTTTTGGGAAACAGGTTGTGTTTGCTTACATGAGTAGGTTCTTTAGTGGTGATCTGTGAGATTTTGGTGCACCCATCACCTGAGCAGTGTATGCTGTACCCAGTGTGTAGTCTTTTATCCCTCACCCACCTTGCACCCTTTCCCCATGAGTCCCCAAGGTCCACTGTATCATTCTTATGCCTTTGCAGCCTCATAGCTTAGCTCCCACTTATGAGTGAGAATATACGATGTTTGATTTTCCATTCCTGAGTTGCTTCACTTAGAATAATGGTCTTCAATTCCATCCAAGTTGCTGCAAGTGCCATTATTTTGTTCCTTTTTATGGCTGAATAGTGTTCCATGGTATATATATAATAATTTCTTTATGCCCTCATTGATTGATGAGCATTTGGGCTGGTTTCATATTTTTGCAACTGTGGAACTGCACTGCTATAAACATGTGTGTGCAAGTGTCTTTTTTGTATAATGACTTCTTTTCCTCTGGGTAAATACCCAGAGGATTATCTAGATCAAATGGTAGTTCTACTCTTAGTTCTTTAAGGAATTTCCACACTGTTTTCCATAGTAGTTGTACTAGTTTACATTCCCACCAGCAGTGTAAAAGTGTTCCCTTTTCACTGCATTCCTGCCAACATCTATTATTTTTTTTTTATTATGTCCATTCTTGCAGGAGTAAGGTGGTATTGCACTGTTGGATTTGCATTACCCCGATCTTCAGTGAAGTTGAGCATTTTTTCAAATGTTTGTTAGTCATTTCTATATCTTCTTTTGGGAATTTTCTATTCATGTCATTAGCCCACTTTTTGATGGGATTGTTTGTTTTTATTTCTTGCTAATTTGTTTGAGTTCACTGTAGATTCTGGATATTATTCCTTCATCAGATGTATAAATTGTGAAGATTGCACAATCTCCATAGATTGTCTGTGGGTTGTCTGTTTATTCTTTTGCTGTGCAAAAACTTTTCAGTTTAATGAAGTCCTACCTATTTATCATTGTTTTTGTTGCATTTGCTTTTGGGTTCTTGGTTATAAAGTCTTTGCCTGAGTTAATGTCTAGAAGGGTTTTTCCAATGTTGTCTTCTAGAATTTTTAGGGTTTCAGGTGATAGATGTAAGTCCTTGATCCATCTTGAGTTGATTTTTGTATAAGGTGAGAGATGAGGATCTAGTTTTATTCCTCTGCATGTGGCTTGCCAATTATCCCAGCACCATTTGTTGAATAGGGTGTCCTTTCCCCACAATATGTTTTTGTTTGCTTTGTTGAAGATCAGTTGGCTATAAGTATTTGGCATTATTTCTGGGTTCTCTGTTCAGTTCCATTGGTCTATGTGCCTAGTTTTATACCAGTACCATGCTGTTTTGGTGACTATGGCCTTATAGTATAGTTTGAAGTCAGGTGACATGATGCCTCCAGATTTGCTCCTTTTGCTTAGTCTTGCTTTGGCTATGTGGGCTCTTTTTTGGTTCCATATGAATTTTAGGATTTTCTTTGCTTATTCTGTGAAGAATGATGGTGGTATTTTTTTTTTTTTTTTTTTTAGATGGAGTCTTGCTTTGTCGCCCAGGCTGGAGTGCAGTGGCGCCATGTCAGCTCACTGCAAGCTCCACCTCCCGGGTTCCCGCTATTCTCCTGCCTCAGCCTCCCAAGTAGCTGGGACTATAGGTGCCTGCCACCACGCCCAGCTAATTTTTTTGTATTTTTAGTAGAGACAGGGTTTCACCGTGTTAGCCAAGATGGTCTTGATCTCCTGACCTCGTGATCCACCTGCCTTGGTCTCCTAAAGTGCGGGGATTACAGGTGTGAGCCACCACGCCTGGCCATGATGGTGGTATCTTTATGGAAATTGCATTGAATCTGTAGATTGCTTTTGGCAGGATGGTCATTTTCACAATATTGATTCTTCCCATCCATGAGCATAGGATGTGTTTCCATTTGTGTGTGCCATCTATGATTTCTTTCAGCACTGTTTTGTGGTTTTCCTTGTAGAGGTCTTTCACCTCCTTGTTAGATATATTCCTAAGGGTTTTATTTATTTGTAGCCATTGTAGAAGGGGTTGAGTCAGCTTGGTCACTGTTTGTGTATAGCACAGCTACTGATAAATGAATTCAGCAAAATTTCAGGATACAAAATTAATGTCCACAAATTGGTAACCCTGCTGTACACCAAGAACCTCATGTTTTTGAATGGCATAAAGGGTTCCAGAGACCAAAAAGTTTTAGAACTACTGGCTTAGAGCATACCAGGTGGTGTTCAGACCCTTTCATGCTTGCAGACGTGCAAGGAGTTCTCCTAGGTGGTGGGTCTAAGGACATAAAGCCCATGGCATCCTGTGATCTGTTACAGCTCTGCAAGGCCATGTCAGGATCACTTCAGAAATAATAAGCTGTCTACAAAGTTTTTTTTAAAAAAAAATAAAAACAACAATACACATCTGCACTGATCGGGATATTGGTTAGAAAAACCATTTCAGGGCTCAAAATAACAAAATTTTATTTTTCACACTTGCTAAGTGTACATTTCAGGTCATCTGGGCCTGTGTTTCATATCCTTTCACTCCAGAATTCAGGTTGACAGAACATCTAACATACAAAGTGCTGGCAGTTGCAATGGTAGGAAGAAAGGAATGTGGTAAATTGTCCATATGAAGAGAACTGGCTCCAATTTAAGAGAAAGACCCCCCTGAGAAAAACCGTGTGGCTCTTACACTTACATGGTTTTGGCCTAAGCAAATCTCATGACTTTGCCTGACTTCAAAATGGTCAGGAACCTGCCATCCTACCATGATACTGTGATCTGGGAAGTGGGAAGGGCGGGATGTGAAGACAGTCAACATCAGGAGCGCTCGGGACTGCCACAATCCTCTTCCTCCATTCGAAACTAAATTCCCATTGATAAAATTCACTGATATCTGATTCTTAGGTTGTTCACGCACTTTTCATATGTAATTATTGTATACACGCGATTTTGTATTCTTTCCATTTGACATTATTTGTCATGTCTCTATAGTTCTCATATTTGTAATTTGGATTTCACTGTTAACTTTTATTCTATTAATAAATTATTGTAATTTTAAACATTGCTTGCTTGGGTATTTGGGTAGCAGGCAGCTAGTCTTTCACTATTATAGATGGTTTAGCAACGCACATCAATATATGAAAATACTTTTTAAATAATATTTATTTGTGCTTACTGAGTCAAGAAGTAAGATGGAGTTTTGTGACGACACATTACATATGCCAACCATTTCATAAGCTTTTGTGGATAAGGATCTGGCCTTATTCATTGTGTATCCCCAGAACCTAACAAAATATCTGGTTGGTAGACATTCAATACTTTCTATTGAATGAATGACTCTTAGCAGGTTGCTTTCTGGAAATCTTATACCAGTTTACAATGCTGTCAGTAGAGAATTATATTGCTCTAACAGGCTCTTTAATAGTATGAGCAGTGGTTTTCTCTTCACTAATTTAACGATTAGCAGGTTTAAGCATATTTCCAAAATTTTTCCTTTAGTGTTTGTGTTCTCACTTGTGCTCTACTTAGTAAAGTAAATCTGAAAATTTTTCTTAGGAATTGTCCCTATATATTTTGTTTTTTAAACATTTGGGGCTGTTGTGGGGTCATTGAGAAAAGAGAATAAACTAGGAATAGGTGGAAGTGGAGGTGGTGGATCTAGCTGAAGAAGTAAAGCATAGAATTATATTTATATTATTATCATCTTCCTCTTCCTCATCGACAGTTATCATTTACTGAATACATTTTGTATATACTATATCTAGTCCTTATATTACTGAAAGGTAGATACAATGGTAACTCCATGATGGGGAGAAGATATTGAGGCTCAGAAAAGTTACAATTGCCCAAGACCTCACAGGTAGGAAGAAGCAAGTCAGGTTTTGCATCTATGTTTTTCCGCACTTGGAGCCTGAGTTCCTTCTCACTGCTTCAAGCTGCCTTGCCAGCACTCACGAGAATGCGTGGCCCGCAACCTGAAGCACAGGGTGGGGAGGACCGCGCTCTTGGGTCAGTGGGGACTGATGTGGACCCACCCACTCTGTGGGCGAGACGTCTGCAGAGGCACTCAAGGAGATGTTGTTCAAATACTAAGGACATCTGACCAGAGGCAGGGCCCTGGCAGCATCTGGGGTTTGAGACAGAGTGGAGTTCTCAAAGGCAGGCACGTGCAGGAGAGGGGCAGGCTGTCACAGCCCTTGATCGTCAGGTGCCGTTTCGGGGCTGGCATCATTCACTGGGGAGCAGGAGGACAAACCAGAGCGCAAGGTGGCAGCTCAGTCAGGGGCTTGGCACGGAAGGACATGAGCAGGGCGGGGAGGAGCCTGCTGGGCACTGAGAGTTCCCAAGGCGCTTTGACTCAGGACCCAGTTGCAGACATTGCCTTCCATGGCAAGAACAGGCTCCCAAGCTGACTGTCAGAGACTCTTCCTCAGCTCTCCCACAGGCAGCCCTTAGTTACATATGGCTGTCTATGGTTATTTACAGCCAAGTGCGGTGGCTCACGCTCGTAATCCCAGCACTTTGGGAGGCTGAGTGGGGTGAATCACCTGAGGTCAGGAGTTCAAGACCAGCCTGGCCAACATGGTGAAACCCCCGTCTCTACTAAAAATACAAAAATTAGC
>NW_012114455.1:6788835-6823268 GCF_000951035.1 Colobus angolensis palliatus | reverse complement strand
AAAAGAAAAGAAAAGAAAGAAAAGGCTATTTACATGTAAACTAAGCGAATGAACAAAAGTTAAAACCCTGGCCCCTCAGTGACATTCAGTCACACTAGCTAGCTGTCCAGGCCTGGACCGTGGCCAGTGTGTCGGGCATCGCAGATGCAGAACAAGCCACCGTCTCAGGCCATGCTGCGGAACCGGGCTTCAGCCCTTGCTTCTCCAGGTGGGCCAGCACGGGCCGCAGCAGCAGCTCCTGCTTCACCTGGGAGCCTGTGCTGGGATCAGAACCTCAGGCCTCTCCCAGGCTTCCTGCCCTGGAAACTTCAGACAACAAGACCCCAGGTGCTGAGCCAGCGCATCCAGGCTCAGCGACTCTCCTCTCTTCCCAACGGGTCCTGCGCATCTGCTGTTGCTGTGGAGAGCTGTGTACCTGAGTGAGCTGTGCCTGGCAGGGGGTCAAGGGAGAAAGACTAACCTTTCATTTTTCGTCTTTACAGCAAACGTTTCCCCAGTCTATTGCTCTTCCTTTTATTTTAGTTTTGTTCATTTTTTATGAATATATTTTTGGATCCTATTAATATTTAAAAGATTGTGATGGTGGGAGCCTGCCTTGGCTCTTACTTGGGAACAAATCGCATCCCTCCACCCCCCACCCCTCCCGCTTTGGCTCTGTCGCCAGCACCTCTGCAGGCCGCCCTCCTCTGAGTCTGTGATTTCACCCCAGCTCAGAGACATGCAGTTTTAGCAGCATCACAGAGGGGTGGAGTGGAAAGACTCTGCACCCAGCTTCTGCAGAGCAGCTCCACACGCTGTGGGAGGGCAGGGAACGCATATCTGCCCTAGCAGTGATAGGGGCCTGTCTTGCAAGACTTCATAAATATTTAACAATGAGCACTTTGTAAAAGAAGAGTATTATTAAGGGTGGTGTCGCCAGCCGCTTCAAATGTGCCCGTATATCAAGAGCTGCTAATGCTCTGTGGACAGAACCCTTTTGCAATAGCCCTAGGCAAATCAACTCCTTATCTTTTAAGGGAGTGGGGAAATAATTTAGAGGAATTTGTAAACATTTCTGACCCTCAGAGGAAGTAAGCTGGATCCTCTCCTAATAGAGAATGGCATTCCAATGAATCATTTATGTAAGACAAAAAAAGCAGTGACCAGAAAGAAAAAAATATATATACACGCCTCCCCCACCCCTGCATCCCCGGGATGTCCACAGCGAGCAGCAGCTGCCCGGCCAGTGTTTAGTGAGACTTCTTTTATTCTGGTGCTACCAGATGAGTCCCAGGCCACTTATTTCAACACTTCAAGCTTTAATGATACTGGTTCAGTTTTCTTTACTCTATGGATTGGATACACCACATTGCAATTCAAATCACCCCAAACACCACAGTAAGCATGAGGTGATCACATTTCTTCCTAAGTGTAAATGGCTCTCCACAGGGGACCCATTCTGGGAGCTAGGGGCTGGGACAGCATTGCCCTGGCAACTTCTTTTTTCCCCAGATGATCGTCACTGGAGGTAAATGCTTGGAAGATTAAAGTCTCCAATCCATGTAGCACAAACTCCTGTTAGCTCAGGAAAATATCCTCCACTGGCCATCTTTAGTATAACCAATAAATCACAAGGGACTGTAAAATGAAAGGGGGGTGTGTGTATGCATATCATGCTTATTACATTTTCCCAGTAAAATTCTGCTTTCTTCTATCTCATGATAACCCTCCTTGCGAAGAGTCTGAAAAGTTAAATTGACTAGTTCAAGGTTACCCATATAAGCTTGCAAAACAGCACTTGGGTGTTGGCCATTATAAAATACTTCCTCCTAAGGCCTACCAGGAAAGAAATTGACTTCAGAACCCTTCTGTAGATTGTATTTCTGTAAGAAAAAACATTTCCATGGAGCTCACCTTTCACATGCAGGAGGAAGATCCTAGACTATGCATCTGAATGTGAGCCCCTTAAGTAAAGTAGGGGTCCATCGGCCTTGTCACAAGTGGTTCTGCATTTCAGTCAGTAAATTGCCCAGAGCATGATCAACTGCCATTTGTTTGCTGGGAACAGGCAGGAGAACATAGAGAAAATGCTGGTGTACTAACTGAACCACGTACCAGCTTACCCCACAAACCTAGCCTACATATTCATGAGCAAGCACTTTCCAATGTATATGCTTTATTCCAAGTTGTAATCAAAAAGTTCATTTTTAAGTTAGTTGCTTGGGACCTGGAATAAACTTTCCCATAGAAACGAAGTTATAAATAGTGCTCTAGCCTAGCCCACAAATGTACATCTAGCTCAAAATGTGCTACTGGTATTACAGAGTTGCAAGGAAACTTTGTAGAAAACAGCAGTGCAATACCCGTAATTAAACCAAACAGTAGAACAATAAGATAAAATGTTTCCCTCCCTCTCCCTCTCTTCCTCTCTCCTTCACATACATACACACACACTCTCTCACACACAGACACACACACACACGCAAACACGGAAGTTCATTCTTGAGGAAAGTAAGATTAACTGGACAGGAATCAGGAGGTAATGGAGACGGTGCGGTGCTCTTGAAGGAGGCTTTGGGTTATGTCAAGAGCTGTTGAGGCTGATGGTTCAGGCTGCTGAATGCGTCTCATTTCACTTCAAAGCTTATGCCTCGCCTTTTGCTTGATACAGGTGTGTAGCTGGCACTACTTCTACTTATCCCCCATAATTAAAGTCGGGTTTTGCTTTTTCCCTTACTGATTGAGAAAGGGAGCAAGAGAAACAGGGTGAGGCAGGGAGGAAAAGAAGGAGAGAGGCCAGGAAGACAAAACGGGAGAACCATTTTCTTGAAGCAACTAAGCAAGGGATCCAAATGAAGAAGAAAAATCAGAAGTTTAAAGAACATCTGTATTTGTGAGTGAAAGATCAGCTCGGAGGTGTCAGATGAATCAATCGTAAGATGGAGAGTGGGGAGAGAGGAAGAGAGAGAAGGAGAACATGTCTACTCCCATGAAGAGGGGGCGACACCTTAGGCAGTGTTTTTGCAGGTAGTTAGAGGACAGGATCCTTGTTGTTGACTGACACTAGTGAGACAGGGGACCGCCTTGGGGTGAAGCAGGGCAGATAAGGATAGTGAACAGCTGCCCCTCCACTCATGAGGGCCTGTGCTAACTTCAGGACCTAAAAGACAGCTCTGACGTTACTGGAGGTGAATGATCTCCTTGTGCGTTATCATCACCATCATTTCTTCCATCATCTAAGCATGTCCCAGTCATCCCGTCTTCCCGAGTGGCCCTCTCCTGTTAGAAAGTCCAGCACGGTCCTCCTGATTTCCAAGTCCCCTGGGCTCCCAGTCTCCCTCTCTCTCTTTGCCTTCCTCCCTCTGCCATTCTAGCTCTGCATTTCTTCACCTCAGTCATCTCCTCATGCCCCAAAGATCCATTCTCAGGGATGGCTGTTTTGGAGAAACGACGGATAACTCTAAGAGAAACAGTATCAAATTCAATTCCAGATGCCACTATTCCCAAATAGTCACTGACTCATCTCGGAGCACAGGAGCTCCCCTCTCCCCCGTCTTTGGGAATTGCCCTGAAGCCACATTTTGTCCTGTCCTCTATCCCTAGAGCACCTATCATTGTCAGACTACCTAGGCTTCTGGGGTGCCTAAGTTCCCTTCCTTTCCACGCAACTTCCAATAACTTTCAGGACGATACCAACTTATTACTATGTAAAAGCTTGTAAGTGTCCCCACCATGCCCATGTGAGGTTCAGTGGGTACATGTTACCAACCTCCCCACTGTCCTCTGCTCACTGCAAGAGAAAAGACAATAGCCATGTGAAAGAATTCTCAGAACTGCAGCCATCATGGAGTACAGATCATGCCCTGCACGGCCCTTGCTCTGGGGGCCTGACCCGTTAGTAGGAGGTCCTGCAAGATGGTGGGAACAGGGAGAGAGGTGAAGACAGAATTTTGTCTTCCAAGCAAGACGGAGACGATGACATGGGATGGTTTGTATGAAAGAAACAACCTTGGGGGAAGGGACTCTAGAAGCTCCCACAGGTCACTGAGTGCCCAAGAACCCTGGGCTCTGTTGAAGATCTGGTAAAGACTTAAGAGATGCAAACCTGGAATTCCAGTTTGGACTGTGCTGCTTTAAATGTGACACCGCTCTCTGGTCCAGGCTTCTGTTTTATTATGCAGAAGGATTTAATTCTTTTTTGTCTCAATCCTCCACTGCAGACTGGGCTTTGGAGTCTAACCCAGAGGCCTATTAATTGCCTTTCCTAAACAAAAGAGTCATCTTCCCTGAGATAAAACCTCTACTCCCTTATAATGCACAAGTGGATGAAGTCATTTTTTTTTTTAAATAGCAACCTTTTGCCCTCAGCTCACACTTATTCTCTGTGTTCCTCTACAATTCACACAGAGCTCCCATATAGTCTCCCCCTGATAACCCTCACCCCAAAAACAGATTCTTATTATTCAGGTAGTAGCTGCTTAATAGTAAAAATATTTTAATCTCCACCGAAAGAAAGTAAAACAGGAAAATATTGCCACCTGGAATGCTGGATCAAAGCTGAATGACAGTTGTCTTCCCATGACTGGCTGTTAGACCTGGGGAGGGTGGGAGCAAGCAGGAGGCAGGAAGACTAGGTACTTGTGGGCTGGACACACAGGGTCACCTGGAGCTGGGCTCAAGGGCACTAGGACATTGAATCTACCTGCCACTGTTAAGAACACAGAATGTGGCAGGTCCTCTTGGCGGCTCTGCAGACCCTCCCTAGTCTTATTCTCTCCAGCCTGATCTCCTGAACCTCCAGCCTGCTCTCTTGAACCATGGTGAGTCCTTTATTTTCCTGACTTTATGGTTTAACTTGGCTGTGTTATGAACTGAATGTGCCTCCCTCAAAATTGATATGTTGAATTATAACCTCCAGTGTGATGGAGGTGGGGCCTTTGGGAGGTAATTAGAGCGTGAGGGTGGAGAACTCAGGAACAGGACTAGTCCCCTAATAAAGGAGACCCCAGAAAGCTCTCTCACCCTCTTTTGCCATATAAGGATGCAGTGAGAAGACGGATGTCTAAACCAAGAAGCAAGAAATGGACCCTCATCAGAACACAGTCTGCTGGCCCCTTGATCTTGGACTTTCAGCCTTCAGAACTGTGAGAGATAACTGTTACTTATTCATAAGCCACCCAGTTTATGGTACTTCGTTAAGACAGCTTGCAATGACTGACAGCTGCCTTCCGTTTTCCTCCCCTTACTTCATACTTGGCTTGACAAAGTTGGGTGTGGCAAATAATTTGGGGGTGGGGATTTTTATCTTGAACTTCCCTGACCCTCCAAGTCCCACTGTGGTAACTGAGCAGAAGGCTACCAAGTCTCCTTTTTTGGAATATCTACTTTAAGATTTCATTTGTGAAGACTGAAAAGAGTGAGCTGCAGATTTCATTTTGCTGTTATTTTAGTAGTGAATCCTAAATATAAAAGGATTATTCTGAAAGCCAGTTTACATGAATTTTGTAAAGAAAAAAATACACCAGATCTATTGTCAAGAAAAATATAATTAAGTGATGCAAATGCAATTGACTAATTTGAAATCAATTAATTTGACCTGGCTTACAATAATACAGAGTTACAATACCCCAAAAAATCCTGTTATGTTTTCTTTATAAGCACACGTAATTTTAAATGCTCTTCACAGAGTGACAAGATAGAAAAATTGAAGTTTTAGTGGAGATGCCAAGATGCAGTAGGTAGAACATTCCAAAGTAAGTGGTCAGACAGTGTCGATTACACAAGGAAATTAATAAAAACTCTGCACAGTGCTACACTTTTCCTGCTTTCAGGATGTAAAGGGTCAAGGGAGGGTATGATGAGTTTTCCTTTACGAATAGCTATCACTATGCTTTCAGACTCAGCCTCTGGGGGTATTGGGTGGAGGGGCTTCCTTCTTTTCCCAAGAGACGTTGTGAGGCTGAGTTTCCAGTGGTCAGTGTCAGGGCAAGTGGCCAGAACCTGACTCACAAGGAAAGGTGGAATAGGAGGGTGGCCTCCAATTAGCCTGCACTCCCAGTTAGTCCGAGTGAGCAACGCTTCCTCTGCTCAGACATGGCCATGCCAGAGCAAGAGACCTGGGCCTGACCTCCTTTGAGTCTTGCCCAAGAAGGCTCCCACCAGAGTGTGAGAGGAATACAATCGTAGGGAGGATCCGTGGGACCTCACGCTGTTCTTTTACCATGAACATGCACCTTTCCTCAGCTGCCAGGGCCTGATTGCTCTATGGGGAAGGGAAGGACACCCCTGTTCCTGTGACCCTCCTCCTTCCTCCTAGGTTCCTCTGCCCAGCCCCATCAGAGGCTGTCTTCAAGTTCCAAGTGGGTTGGGAGGAAGGTTACTGTCACGCTGGTGCAGGGTTGCTTTGATATTAAATTCAGTTCAGAATGGTGATGAAAATCCTAGACTGCATATTCTAATTCCCAAACTCAGTTTGCATTTGTAACTTAAATAGAAGATCCGTTGCTTAAGAACCAATCTGATATTGAACCAGGCAGCCACAGTACTGTCATAGAGATTGTTTACTGCCTGTGTTCATTCTGACTGGCCAGTGTGTATACCTGCTTAAGACTGAGCAAAAATGTCATGAGCCTGTCAGGATTTTCTTCAAATACAGGTAGAGATTATAATAGTGTAAAGAAAAACCTTTTAAAATATTGAATAAAATGTGAGATTTCAAGCTTTTTAGACCGACTTAATGTACTTCAAAGTTGTTTACATGCTCTTTTGTATTTTTTTCATGTGCTATTTAATATATGTTATTGGTGTCATCTTTTGGATTTCAAAAAATAATACCATCTAGCATATGCTGAAATTGGGTAGGAATGAAAGACCACTAAGAGACAGGAGTAATTCAGGAGTTAATAATCATTTAAAACAGTTTTTCAAACTATCAATTATGATCCATTAATTAGCTACGAAATAAATCTAGCAAGCTATGGCTGAGTGTTTTTGTAAGTGAAATTGAATAGATGAAATAAAATAGAAAAAGACAGATTAGAATATAAAATGTCAGAGTACATCCTCCATCGTAAGATTAAATGTTATTCAGTGATGCTTTTGTTTGTTATATGTGTATGTGAGTTTATAGTTCTGTGTGTGTTCTGAGCTGAAGTCATAAAATCTATTTCATACTGTGCTTCAGTCAAAAAAATTTTGAAAGCATCTGAATGCCAGCATACACAAAATCCGTAAAAAAAAAGTCAGGAATCAAAGGCATAAAGGCAGCATGAGAAACAGCATAGAACAAGGAAAAGGGAAGAATACATGTAGGGATCAGACGAGTTCCCCGTTTCTGCAGCCAACCTCTTTCCATTCTATTTTTCCAGAGTAGAAGGTAGTGCAGTCACCCAGAGCTCCTTAAAAGACATCTTACTCATTTCACCTTTGTCAACAGAAGGAAAGAAGGAAAGGAGAAAGAAAGGGAAGGATAAAGACAAAAGAGAAGGAAGAAAGGGACAAAATTAAAAAGCAAGCATGTTAGTGAGGACAGTGGGGAAACTGTCACCCCCATCCCCCTTTTAAAACAATCTCTACCTACTCAGGATCTGGGGGACGTGTGCCTCTAAAAGCCCACTTTGAAATGAAGGAAGTTCCAAGTTACAATTAATGAACAGCACAAACCACTTTGCAGTGTTGTCACACATGACATATAAAAGGTTGTGATACTAACAAAGTGATTGCACTATATGGAATGCCCTGGTAATTAACCTTATACACTGTTTTATTGAACACTCATCTTGTGCTGATCAAGGCAAAGTGACATGTTTCGATAGAGTTTGCAGGAATATTTCACTACACATAGCATCTTCCCAGGGTTTACACTGACTGAAGAAGACACTACCATGCAGGATGAACCACACTCAGGGCCACCACTTTATGCTGAGTTTCGGTGGCACCTTTCCCAGTGCATGCGACATGAATGGCACTCCCCGGAGTCCTGAAATGCAGTGGTCCTGACTACACACGGCTGGGGCTCCAGGGCTTCTGCTACAGTGCCCCCTGATGGCCAGAACCCCACCTGCATCTGGACATTGAGGGCCGGGTATTGATTTTTGCCTCTACAGCGGGTCCCAGCTTAGTCTTCATGTGCTCCGACCATGGCCTTCTCCTGGGCTGCTGAGGTCTCTTGACTTCCAGGTAGTGAGTATGGCCTCATTTTTACAGTATCCCTAAGTCATCTGGTGGGCCTGATTCCAAGAAAATCTTTTTTTTTTTTTTTTTTTTTTTTTTAGTCCACTGCCAACAAAAGCCTCACCCTATCTCCTCCCTCAAGTGTACTTTTTCAACGCCTGGGGAAGCCTCCAGAGCATCTGCAGTCAAACCCTTTCTAGCACGCCCAGCTCCCATTGACCTTCCTCTCAGCACTTAGGTTTTGCACCACCTAATGGAGCTCTCATGAACTGCTATCTGTGCTGCCCACTGTAGCTTCATGTATTGCTGTTAGTCTTGGCTCCTTAGAATGTGAATCTCATAGTCTTTGGTATCCTTTGCAGCAGCCAGCCCCCTGCAGTGCCTGAAAGTACTAGCCACGCCTAGAGGTCAGTGGCAAGATATTGGTTCTTTGAGCATCCTCCTCTTTATGTGTGAAAAGTGACTTCAGGACCAATGGATCCCTTTTGGAGAATTTATGAATGCTTTGATCATGGTTTCTGAAAACATGAAACAGGAAACAAAATAAAAAATATATATATATATGTGCTTTGCACACATAGGTTTTCTTAACACTTTCCATTACCCTATTTGGCAGGTATTTTTTTCACCACAGTTTAACTGAAAAAGAAATGGAAAACCAAAGAAGTTAATTTCTCCAAAGTTGCACATCTAGCAAATGGCAGAGCCTGGACCCCAAGTCTGTACTCCTCAAGAAAATACTGTGTCTCATGTAGGTTATCCCTGTCTTAAACTTTAAATAACTAAGGTTTAAATGCCAAGGAGTCATTCCAGTTCCCCAGGAGGCCTGAGGACATTCCTTCCAGGGAACTATTAGCTAGTTATCCAGGAGCTAGAAGAGCTTCAGGCTGTGTCCCATGGTCTCACAGTGGGCACTGGTCTTTCATAAGAAAATCACCTATAACCATCAGGATGCCAGAAAGGCAATGGAAAAAGACATGATTCAAGTGAGTCACAAAATCTGGAGGAAAATAACAAAGAAATCCAGATTCAAAAGATTTTAACGAACAAATGAAGATACAATAGTAAGGTGAAGTCATTGAGGAAATACACGAAGCAGGTCAGAATGCATGGACAGCTTTCTACAGACCTGATACTCTTTTAGAAGGGCTATGGGTTCATTGCTATAGGAAACAGAACTCAAGGTATACATGGCCAGAAGTCTAGGTACTGCCAAACCCAAGTGAAGCTACAATAATGATTTTAAAATTGTATTGAGCATATATTATGCTGAGCACTGCATTCAACTTTTAATTTATGTATATTACCTAAACTAATGAAAACCTGGTGAGGTTGATTGCATCAACTAATGGGCATTGGTCTTCTAGCCAATAGGAATACAGCAGTGAACAAAAGAGACAACACTGTCTTTCCTGTTGGAGTCTACATCCTCAGAGGAATGCATTATTAGAAGTAAGATTATTCCTATATGACAGATAAGTAACCCAAGGCTTACAAGGGTTAAGCAACTTGTCTGAATCACACAGCTACTTGATTGCAGAAGGCACAGGCTTAAATCCAAATCTGTCTGACTCCAAAGCCCAAATTGAGACCCACCCTCCACTGTCTGCAGCTGCACTTGGAGTACAGTGCCAGTTTAGCCAACTATAAGATCCCACTGTCAATTATCTTACTTACTGGAGCATTATACACACAGTCTTTATTGTCCATTCTGGTCCTTGATCATATTGTCATTTACTATTTTCTAAAAGTTTCATGGATGTAAGACTTGCTTGCCCACCTACATTGAAAATTCCTAGAAGGTTGGACAAGATAATATATTCTGCAGTATTCCCCAGAGGACCTAGTATCTTACAGGGCTGGGCAGATGCATTTCACACAGGTTTTAAGCACCTGTGAATATGCCAGGGCACAGTATTCAGCACCATGGAAAATTTTTTTTTAAAAATCAAATAAAATATTGCCCTTGCCATCCACAGTCTTGTAACTTAGTGGACATGTCGTTAAAAATTGACTGATGGAACTGTAGTTTCAACAAATCCTGTTTTTGAGAATTCATGAAGGACTGGATAAGCTTTCCAAAGACAAGAAACAAATAGATGCAATGTATGTGTTAAAAAGGCAGGAAGGCGACTTGGAAAGTTAGAGATTGATAACAAAACCTAATTTGCCTATGAGAAAGCTCTCAGGGCAAATCAAAACAGAACCAACTGGGAGACAGACGAACCGCAGAGCGCCGGGAAATGCCAACGTGGCTTTGAAAGAACCACATTTTGTCTGACCCATCCACTTACTCCTACCTCAAAGAAAAAGATGATTCTTGTAGAAGTGATGACACAATAAACATACTAGAGCTCAAGTACAGGAAGGTTGTTGATTCTGCCTGTGTGACATCCTCATAAATAAGCTAACAAAATATAGCCTAGGAGACTGCCCTAGAAGGTGGGTGCACTCAGATGACTGTGATAACCAGCCAGCTGTCGGCCCAAGAAGCCAAGAAAGAGGCACTGGGGAGGAATGTGTCCTGAGTCCTGAAGTATGTACAACTTCCATTGATGATGTGGGTGACAGGAGCGACGATGGGCTTATTAAGTCATGGGTGGCATTGGAAGTGGTGGCCTGGAATTCTCTATGGCTCAGGCAGGTCATTAAAGAAACAGTTGAAAATGGGAACAGGTTAAATTATAATAAAGAAAGCATGTAGGGAAAATTTAACTTCTGATCCTTCTCTTTCTCTCTTGATTTTACTCCTGGGAGCCAAGGGCGAAGGAAGACTTCACTTGAAGCCAGGGGCTTGGATGTGCAAGGGTTGCCTGGCTTTCGATTGGGAGTTGCTGTACTGGGACATGAGTTTTCTCATCTGTGCAATGGGGTAACAGTTAACCTGCTGCACAACCATCACCATGTGTGGATTAGCTCATTATTGATCATTCGAGACCCTAAAAATGCCAAAGGTTGCATAAATGCTAAGTATTATTATGCTTCACGTAAAGGGCAAAGATTTTGACTTGGAAAGAGAATGGGAGGAAAAATTACAGAAGAGAGAACAAGAACACACAGGAGAGAAGCTATTAGCCAGTTTAGGGAGTACAACTGCAAGGGCTTGAGCATCATAAAACATCTGTGGTCATTTCCACTCACCTCTAGTTGCCGTGAAGGAGAAAGCAGTCTGTTGTCTTTAAGCAAAGAATAAGGAAAAGCAATAAACTGAGCATTTGCCCTTGACAAGGTCACGGAAATCTCTCAAATGTCATACAATTTAGGATGCTCTAAATGAAGAAATTACTTAATCTACCTGGGGGACTGTAACCATTACATAAACCAACGTAAACAAGCCTCCAAAATCCAGCAATGAAGGATGCTTTGGTTCCACAGCAGACAGCTTGAAATTGACAAGTTTCCTAGGCTGCCCTTGAAACTCAATTTTCTGACACTCAGTTCATCCCAAATTAATGCAGACCCCTGTTCAACGCCCAAAGCTGCCCTTTTGCGTTGCCCTCAAGAGCCCTTCCTGGGGTATAAAGAAGGTCATAAAGACAAATTCTAAATGTTGTAATATGATGGGGTGATGTCAATTAAATAAAATGCATTGATCTCAGTTAGAGGAGGGGAAGGGGCACTATACATAATTATTCCCCCATTGGTCAGCTGAGCTACAAAAGGGTCAAAGGGATTAGGGGTGGAAGTTGCTTTGCAAGCCAATGCCATATGCAAAATAGAAACAATTTTCCCCATTTTTTTCCTCCCTAGTACCAACCACCTGCTATCTGAGGCATCCCTCTAATAAATTAAAAGAGCCTTGTCAAGTAGCTCATTCTATTATTAACTAGACATGTGTCTCTCCCGGGCTTCCTGGCAGATCAAGAAGACTGTCTGCTTTCTCCACAGGGTCCAAGGGCCACTTAGCTGAGCTCAGCAGCCTTCATGAAAGAAGGACAAGGAAGATAATGGCCTTAATTTGGCCAAGTAGCCCAGAAGAGGTCCAGTGCTAAACTGTGTGATCACAGTCAGCGTCCTTTTGGTGCTGTCCCTCCCAGGCCACTCGGAAGCTGGTGCTGGCTGTGGGTCTGGGCAGTAGGTGAGTGAAAGTGATACGATTTGGGCCTGAAATATCCTATCTGAAGACCCACTGGACTTTTTACCTGACTACATAGCTCTGGAGACCTGACTAATAGAGAATTAATGTTCTGTCCTTGCAACCCAGTTGTCACAGGATAATGCAGAACAAATTAGCACATGCCCAGGCTACAAGGAAATCAGGACAGACAAAAACGAGACAGGAAGGATTCTAGACTACATTTTTGAAATGTGACCTCTCCTAAGACAGTTTGATGGGTCATTTCTGGGCACTTGGGTTTAGAAATAAATGTATATCTTTTTTTTTTTTTTTTTTTGAGACGGAGTCTCATTCTGTCACCCAGGCTAGAGTGCAGTGGCATGATCTCGGCTCACTGCAAGCTCTGCCTCCTGGGTTCACGCCACTCTCCTGCCTCAGCCTCCTGAGTAGCTGGGACTACAGGTGCCCGCCACTGCGCCTAGCTAACTTTTTTGTATTTTTAGTAAAGAAAGGATTTCACCGTGGTCTTGATCTCCTGACCTCTTGATCCACCTGCCTCAGCCTCCCAGAGTGCTGGGATTACAGGCGTGAGCCACCGTGCCCGGCCCAATAAATGTATATCTTCTTATGTCATGTTGGCGGGAAGAGAAAGAGGAAAGAAACAGTCAAGATGTCAGGAATCAGAAATGAATGCAGATGGGAACGTTACTCATGTTAACTCAGTGACACTTGGGAAGCCCAACCACCTGAGCTCCATCTAGTCAGCTAAAGGAGCAGAAAACAACAAATATATAAAGAAAATAACTTTAATACTTACATATCTGAGAACACTGCCCTCCCCCACTAAACTGGGAGCATCTCCAAGGTAGTGGCCATTGAAAAAAATCTTTTCTGAAGCTTCTAGCACAGCATCTTACACATAGTAGGTCTTCCACAGATGCTTGGGAGTGAGCAAATGGTTAAATGTAGATTCCAAAATGCCCAGAAATTCAGCATAATAACCTAACCGTTTTTGAAAAAAGAGGAAATCATGTTCTAATTTCATAAGTGCAACTTAAGCAAACCTACTAATAAACATAACCTATGTTAGGGCCTTGGAGCCCTCTCTTTTAGAACTCAATTTCCACAGGCCCCCCCCCAGTCAGGGAGGGCACAGTGTGGAGCTGACAGTAGCTGCTCCCGTCTCCTCCCTACTCATGTCTACTACTCAGGAAATCAAAGATCTGTGCAGCTGCTTAGGCCACCCTGAGCATAATTCATGTTGGTTTAGGATTTAGGCTTATAGGATTAGACTGATGATCATAAACCTTGCCCATTATAAAATTCTAAAATCATTATTAATCTTAAAATGAGTATAAAACCTTGGGCAAAACCAATAACAAATGCCTGCCAACTCTAAGACCAAGACGAAGCCTAAATCCTGTCTAATTTGGAGAGCTCAGGCTGGAGCGGATTATGGAGAGAGGCTGAGGATGTTCCCTCCCTGGAGAGGATGAGGATGAGGAGGACAGCATCACTACTTCTGCCCAAAGCCAGGGACCAGTAAGGATCCTCCAGGCAGCTCTCTAGTCTGCAGCCTGAACAGAGGACTGGGGGAACTACTGTAGAATCAATACTACCAGGCTGAGGAATGCCCAAGGGAAAAAAGGAGCTGGGACCAAGGACAGAACCCAGGGAGGCGAGGGCTCTGTGACCTTGCTTAGTTACGGGCCTTGCAGTGGCTGCTTGCTTTTCATAGAGTGAAAGGTGAGAAATGGAAGAAAGTCATACATTGGCATTCCAAGGATGCGGAATATAATCAAACATGAAAGTTGCTTCCGACAAGATGGAACGTGAATTTGCCCATGCAGACAAACAATCCACTGCTGGCGCACAGAGCAAGAGGCAGAAATGAAGGGGAGGAGAGGCCAGTCTCAACTAGGGGTGTTTGATTTACAACTGAAGTTCAAAGTGATGATAAGATCATGTTTTTACTTTTTAAATGGTTTTATCCTGTTTTTCCAGCCCATAAGGAATGCACCTTGGTGTCAACAAAACCCCTTTGTCTTTGTAAGCTATTTTGAAGCAAAATATCAGTAAATTACTTCCCAAACTACCACACAACTAGATCACGCTGAGAAAATGGGCTCTGCAAGAATGCAGTAAATTGTTTCTGTCACAGAAGAAAATACAACCAGTAGAAATCATTATGGATGAGTCATTATGAGAAGGGGCCAAAAAAATTAACCTTCATCCGTTTTCTTTGTCTTTGTGCATGTAAGAGAGGCGGGGGTGTATGTGTATGGGTTTATTTGAATTCACCAGCCACATTTAGGACCGGAGCTAGGAAGGATTTGAGAGATAAGCCCGGCCAGCCCCTTTGCTGACAAGGGTGGAGGATGGAGAGGAAGAGAAAGAGCTGACTCCAGAGATGATACTGCTGAGAAGATACTTAGTATGACTGAAGGACAAGTGGCTCTGTGATTAAAGGAAGAGAGAGAAGAAAACTTTTATTCTAAAACATTTATTGACGCTTATGAAGTAGCACCAAGCAAAGAACTAAATGCTCTCATCTGCTTGAACTCTTCTAATTCTGTTTCTTCCGAGGGCAGTCCTATTGGGTGGGACCTCCATTTTATAGGTGAAGACATTGAAGTTTAAAAAGGTTGGCCGGGCGCAGTGGCTCAAGCCTGTAATCCCAGCACTTTGGGAGGCCGAGACGGGCGGATCACGAGGTCAGGAGATCGAGACCATCCTGGCTAACACTGTGAAACCCCGTCTCTACTAAAAAATACAAAAAACTAGCCGGGCGAGGTGGCGGGCGCCTGTAGTCCCAGCTACTGGGGAGGCTGAGGCAGGAGAATGGCATAAACCTGGGAGGCGGAGCTTGTAGTGAGCTGAGATTCGGCCACTGCACTCCAGCCCGGGCGACAGAGCAAGACTCCGTCTCAAAAATAAAATAAAATAAAATAAAAAGGTTAGGTGACTTGTCTGAAGCCCCACAGCCATGAAGTGACTGGGGCTGGGATTCACGTCATTATGGTCTGATTTCAAGCCCATGTCTCTTAGCCCATTTTCATATGACTCTGAAGAAATACCCAAGACTGGGTAATTTATAAAGAAGTTTAATGGACTCACAGCTCCACATGGCTAGGGAGGCCGCACAATCATGGTGGAAGATGAAGGAGGAACAAAGGCACATTTTACATGGCGGCAGGCAAGAGAGCATGTGCAGGGAAACTGCCCTTTGTTAAACCATCAGATCCCATGAGACTTATTCACTATCACAACAACAGCATGGGAAAAACCTGCCCCTCATGATTCTATCACCTCCCACCAGTTCCCTCCCGCAACACGTGAGGATTATAGGAGCTACAATTCAGGATAAGATTTGGGTGGGGACACAGTCAAGCCATGTTACCATGCCTTCAAGCATTACACTATTCCTTTTCGGGTGAGCAATGTGCTGTGTGAAGCCTACCGTGAGCAAAAGCCAGCACCAGGCAGGATGGTGGGAGAACGTGAGTGTGAGCTGAAGTGTACATCCATGAGATTCAGAGGAAGTGATTGGCATTCCCCAGATTTGCACAGGGACTTTCAGAATTTTCCAGTGAACCCTCAGTCCTCATGCAGCTCTCTCAACCCCTTCAGCCAGTGGGAGCCTCTGCATAGGGACTTTGTAAAGTTCCCTGGGGCATTCTGAATTCACTTCACTAGGCTCCAGTCTCTCCTCTCTGCCAATACAAAATCCACTGCTGGTCACTTGGTAATGATTTCTCATGGCCCTTCTATGCAAACAATGATAGAGAAAAATGCTCCATTAAAGTGTTAAACATCCCCTCATGTGTGGTAACTGATTTCACGTGTGGAATCAGGGACAGGCCAACACTGTGAGACAGTGGATTTGACACAGGCACTGTCTGATTTGGTGAACACAGCAGTAAGGTGCTGACTTCTGTGCAAGTGTTTGTTAATCATCTGGTAGACCTGGCCAAAAGGCCTGCTTCCACGTAGCAGTGCCCTAGGTGGGCAAGATAGGACACAGAGGGCCACCCTCCTCCCTGTCAGTAACTATTTCATTTCAGTAACTATATCAGTTTACAAGCCACATGAATTTGAGGGCTGTGTCCTGCTCCATGGATCTGCAGCATGAAGTCACCTCTGAAGTCACCAGGCTGGGGAGACACCCTGAGGCAGATGGAGACCCACACAAGTCGCCCAGGGAGAGTCCGAGAGGAACGGAGGTTGTGGAAAGCAGCAAGTGGGGAGATGAGGACTGCACAGCAAAAACCATGTTCACTGCTCACCTACAGCGGTGCATCTGGAAGCCAACGTGTAAATCTGTCTAAAAGCCAAAGGCAACAAGAGACATATGTACGTATGTTGCTGTATAGCTGACAAGGAGCTTCCACAGACATGACTCAGTTTGCATCTCCTCATCAATCTTGCAAGGCTGGTATTTTTGCCAACACAGAGAAAGAACTAGATTACTAATTCTCAAATGGGGTTGCATAGTTACCTGGGAATCTTTAAAAGAGAAACCGACACTCAAGACCCCTCCTTCCCACCCTCAACCCAGATTCCTATGTTTAAATTATCCCAAGTGATTCAAACATATGCCAGGTTGAGAGCCACTGAATTAGACAAACGTGTGCAGATGGATTGATTGAAGACAAATGTATTCCAAATGGAGAAGGGCATAAAATTTAAATAAATACATTTAGGATATAGGAGAGGAAGGACTAGAAACACAAAAACCTTTCAAACTGGCTTGGTCTGAGAGAAAAGGCTGAGGGATATGGATAAAGCCATGGGGCCAGTGCAAGGTGATCACATTCTGTGCTCTTAGTAGCAGATACTTCTCAGGTGACGTGCAAGGACCCAGAGTCAAGCATCCCCAATCCATGTGATTTGGAGAAGAGAGGAGACAGGCACCTCCTCAGATGGAAGCTGTGCTCAGACCAAAGTCAAAACATGAGCACAAAAGAGGCCTGAGGAAAAGACTGTTCTCTGTCCTTGCTTTATACTCCACAGACTGACTTGAAACAATTTTTAGAAGTGTCCTTAACTCCTGGGGGACTCATTTAGCAACACACCGCTTCCTCTAATGAACTATGAATTGTGTTGATATTCTCATCTCCAGGCAATGAAGATACTCTCTGCAGCTCCTAGGTTTCAACAGGAACTTGGACAACTCCTACAGATTTGATGCATGAGCAGTACAATAATAATCATGATGATTATAATAATAGCTGCTATTTATCAAGCACCTACTCGGTACCATGACTTTGTGCTGTGCTTTAGATGGGTTCTCTCCTCTTTCCTCTTTACCTTTTTTCTTTTCTTTTCTTTTCTTTTTGAGACGGAATCTCACTCTGTCACCAAGCTGGAGTGCAGTGGTGCAATCTCGTCTCACTGAAACCTCTGCCTCCCAGGTTCAAGCAATTCCCCTGTGTCAGCCTCCCAAGTAGCTGGGACTATAGGTGTGCACCACCATGCCCGGCTAATTTTTCGTATTTCAGTAGAGACAGGGTTTCACCATGTTGGCCAGGATGGTCTCGATCTCCTGACCTTGTGATCCACCTGCCTTGGCCTCCCAAAGTGTTGGGATTACAGGCATGAGCCACTGTGCCCAGCCCCTCTTTCCCTTTTCTTATACACCACCTTAGACGGTAGAGACCATGAACTTCCCCTTTTGCAAATGAGAAACGTGAGTCTCAGAGAGGGAAGTATGGTACTCAATGTCACAAGTCTGGCAGGTCAAGATGGGATCTAGACACATCTGGCTCCAAGTCCTGGGGCTTACAGGTGCAGATGTGCAGCAGGAACTGCTGCAGCTTTGCTACTTACCCCCTGGAAAAGGAAACAATTAATAATGCTGGTTACCCTTTCCTGAGCACTTCTTTAAGCCTGGCACTGTGTTCAGCCATTTACATATATTATTTTATTTAATGCTCACAAAACCCAGAGAGGCAAGTGTTTTATCCTTAATTTACTCTTGAATCATTCGAGCCTCAAAGATGATGTAAGCATGCTGGCAAGGAGCAAAGGCATCCCGTGGACCTTTGCCTACCAGCTGCTGTTCTTCACCTCAGCCCCAGTGCACACAGGTACATTCAGATGTTGTTGCTTTGGTCTTCACAGGACTATCTCTCATCAGCATCACTTCACCCACCAGTGAAGGAGTGGATTCTGTCTGTTAGCTGGGGAAGGACAAGGATACTTGCCCTATCCAAAGTCAGATAAATCTTCGGTTCTGGAGGAGAGAAGAAGCCCCTCATTTTAAAGGTCCTCCCAGTCAAGACCATTCAGGGACCACCATTCCTTTTGCATCAGCTCATGGCCTAAGGAGTGCCTAACCTGGATAGCAGGCTGCATCAGAGCGGATTGGTTAAGGGCAGGGCTTTGACAGTAATGTATTCTGCAGATCAAGTTCTGGCTGTGTTGCATGAATTGCATGAGTCATGTTCCCCCCGAGCCTCAGTTTTCTCATCTGTAAATTAGTGATTAGAAAGGCAACTTCTCAGGGTTGTTGAAAGATTATAAGAAATAATGTATGCAGACACATAAAACGCTTAGCCTAGTGCTTGATTGCTTGATTAATGGAAGCTATTATTACTCTTAATGACTAAGGGCACTGGGGCTGAGACAGTTTTCTGGCTGCCTCCAAGCAGAAGGAGAAATGGCATGCTCCCCCATGCGGATCGTACATTTTACCCCCATTTCCAGGTGTGGGGAAAGCTCCATCACACCTCTCCCATCAATAACAGTTGATTCCAATCCCAAGAGAGAGCCCAGCTGCACGTGGACTTGCAGGTGGAATGATGCTGAGGCACAAAAGCAAGCATGGAGGGAACCAAGGACGTGTGGCCCTCCAATGTGTGGTAGAGCCTTGAGTTCAGCAGACCCCTGCACATACCAGCATGTGTGGCCCAGGCAAACCGGCCTGCAGGAGGCCAGCGATCCTGTGCCCTGTCTCAAGGATCTGATGTGTGCCCGGGATCCCTGTGGAGGCAAAGATCCTGCCGCTCTCTCCATCCACCAGCACACCACTCCCACGTGCATGCACACATGTGCACAGGCACATGCACACACAGACACATGCACACACACATGCCTCCCACCTCCCCCCCGCCCCCCGACACACACACAGCAGTCAACATGCCCTGCAGAGAGACCTCACTGGTCAGGCACTGGAGCCTCCTTGGGGCAGGGTGTCCTGTGAGGCACTTGCAGCCCCTCCATGGCTATAGAAACTCACTTTCCCCTCAGCCCTGTTTCTGCCAGTCACCTTCTGTCAAGGAGTGATTACGCTCCTTTCTGTCAGGAACACTGAGTGATTGTGGCAAGAAAATTGCCTTCAGCGATAGGGATTTAAGAAACGCTTTTCCTGACAATAGTGCTCAAATTAATTAACTTGGAGGAAAGGGTTGCTTTTTTTTTTCTTTTGGTCTGGATTTAATTTATTTTTTCCCAAAGAGATTTTTGTTGTGTGATGAATAGTGAGGAGGGTGTTACCTCCTTGGACATACACCTGGAGTCAGGGAGGCATTGCAGGCCCCCACCCTGTGAGACACCAGAGACACGCTCCTCGGAGCCGAGCGGGCAGGGAAGTGGGAGGGACTGGCCAGAAGCAGGATGTGTTTGCTGGAGGTAGTGGGTGTCCACAGTTCAGAATGTAAGATAATAGTGGCAGTGGAAAGCACACGGGGTAGGCACCCAGCTGCCTGGGTGCTGGCACCGTCCCTGACACTAACTGGAAATGTTCACTCGGCTTCTCTACAATAGGGATGTGATTCTGACTGCAGCTGCCAGGGCTGGTTGCTGGGAGGACCAGATGAGGCACACCTGGGGTTGTATTTTGCGCTCAGTTCTGTGATTCCTTCATGGACCCTGACAGGAGAGTGGTTCAAGGCCATGGGGCAGAGGGCGGAGGGCAAAGAACAAGGGCTTTCTGAAATCAAGGCCAGTACCACTGTCACAGGCTGCATGATCTTGGCTCAGTAATCTGATCTCGCTCAGCTTTTATGCCCTCATTGTAAGACGGGGGTAAAAAATAAACACATCAGCATCATTGTGCAAAGCAATGAATCAACTAAAAGACTCAACCTAAAGTTGATTGATAAATAGTAATTCCTTCCCCCATCCCAGTCCTATGCAATACACTAATAGGCACTCAAAAAATGTGTGTGTATAATATATTTTGAATGGACAAAAGTGATTAAATATTATGCATGCATTAATTAATAATGACTTTTTTTGCATGCACATTTTGATCTCTGTCAGATCCGAGTGAAAACCATTAAAATATCACATAAAGGAACTCCCAGTGTCCGTGGAACTTCGAGATCACCTCTGGGACTCACTCAGCTTTCTGAGAGCTGCCTTTTCTAGGCCTTGTCCTCCACTTATATTCAAGAAATACAAAAATATTTCTTCTTCACCTTGACCAGCATTTCTTACCTGGGGTACATGGACGGGCTTTCTAGGGTCCACAATCCATACCTGCATTTGATTCATCGAGTACTCTTGGGCATTAAATCCATAGCTTTCACCGGGGCAGGGATGGGCACAGCTGTGACCACAAACACACACACACACACACACACACACACACACACACACTCCCCAGTCCTGATGCCCCCACCTGGCAGCTGCACACCCCTGAGGACTGAAGAGCTGTGCTCCTGCAGCCTCTGCCTCTCAGGAGCCTGCAGATGTTTCAGAGCATCTCACCAGCCTGGCTCCAGGCTGGGTGTGCACAGTTTGCAGGTGAAACAAAAGGAAGGAAATTATCTTGCCCTGAGACATGCAACAAGAACATTCCACTCATCTTTGACTACTAACCCATAATTGAGAGGAAGGCAAGAAGCAGATCTCGTGCAATCAGGGTGACTGCTGAGGAGTTTTAAAGCAATCAAAAGGACTCTCCCAGTGGGAGCCACTGGGGCTTAGGTCCACCTCAGGGATGCAGCCCTGAGATCCCTGCTCCGAGATCCCAGCTATGGTCAGAAGCAGAATGGCAGGCATGCAAACACCATTTCTGATCAAAGGCAAGAGCGAGGCATGCATCATGTCTTTCCTACTTTCAAAGAATTTGAAAAGAAAGGCCATGCTATGAAATGTGTTTAGCATCATTTTCATATGGACTGTAGGACATCTTTGGGTTGGACACAGCCCAGGACCTGCGTTCAGATACTCCTACTATTACTACTACCATTCATAATATAAGTATTACCTTATTTTCCTGATTAGTTTCTGTGTTTCTACAGTAGTCAAACACCGAATGCAGGAGGCCTAGGAAAGTGAATGCAGAAGTGGGTACCCAAGCACATTGTGACATGGATAAATTAGCCCCGTTTCAAAACTTGGAGGAGTAATTAAAGACAGATGGAGAACTGCTGATACGGACCTCGGCTTCTCTTTCCTCGCCTCCCACTCAGTGCCTAGCGCAGAACTTTACATACAGCGAGCACTCAATACTTGTGAAATATCAGGGAGTAGTCACGATTTTTTTCCTCACCTTCATCTCAAGAATAATGACAGCTTTTATTCATTTCAACTCGGCTTCTCAGAGTGCAGTCCGTGAACCTTCGCTTCAGAATCACCTGGGGACCTTGTTTAATATGCAGCTCCCTGGCTCCTTTCTCAGATATCCTGAGCCAGGCCCTTTAGAGGTGAGGCCTGGGAAAATGCAGTCTAGTAAGCCCACCAAGTGTGCCCTATGTTCTTTGAAGTTTGAGAAATCCTGACTTAGATAAATGAATGTTTGTTCAGTAGTAGCTTTAAGTCCTTTTCAGAAGCACTTAGTAAATTTTCTAAACCATGTATTGAGGCATCTTTAAAATCACGTTCTACAAAGCCTTTCTTCTGACTGATTCAGAATTAAGTATAGGAAGGTTTAAGCAATAAAATGTGGGGGTAAATTTTTCTCATACTTCCTGTTACTTCATTAAGACTGTCGGCCTGCATATCAGAGAGGATGATCCAAGAATGTTCTTAGCTCCTAACTCATCTTCCTAGCTGACTGAATAGGCACCTGTGGCCAGGGGGAAATCTGCTGGCCTCTCTCACTGGGTTTCCCTTGGTTTGTGACATTACAGATGGACTGTGGTGGTCACTGCTATTATCTTGATAAAACATATTATGGGGCCAGTACAGTGGCTCACACCTGTAATTCCAACACTTTGGGAGGCCGAGGTGGGTGGATCACTTGAGGTCAGAAGTTTGAGACCAGCTTGGCCAACCCCATCTCTACTTAAAAAGGACAAAAATTAGCCAGGTGTGGTGGCACGCACCTGTAGTCCCAGCTACTTGGGAGGCTGAGGCAGGATAATCCCTTGAACCTGGGAGGCAGAGGTTGCCGAGAGCTGAGATCACGCCCTTGCACTCCAGCCTGGGTGACAGAGGGAGACTCCATCTCAAAAAACAAAACATACGATGGGAGGTAGCAGATGAGATGAAGAAACAGAAGGAGATGAAATTAGTGAAAATAAGAGAAGAGAAAAAGAGAGGAGAGGAGGGAACGGGAGGAGAGGGGAGAGGAGGAAAGAGAAGAGAGGAGAGTTGATTATCTAGTTGGAATAAACCCCCGTTGCCTTGAAAGTATGCTGCATAAGCAAGGCCTTTAATGGAGTGAGGACTGAAGGACTGGCCCAGAGGAACAAAAGGAAGGAATAAAGAAAGGTGACAAATCGAAGAAAAGAGCAAAGAGAAATAAGAATTGGCAAGAGCAAAAAGAACATGAAGTACAAAGACTCCAAAGGAGTGAGGGTTTTTTTTTAACTTTGCAAACACTCCATTTTACTACACTTAATTAATCATAACACAGGAACATAAATGTTTAAAGGGTGAAATAAAATGTACAGAAATATAGTCATACTCAACAAAAATGAGAACACATAAATTTAACATAAGGTTGTCATCCCTGCAGTCTCCAAGCTCACGGGAGTCAGCATCTTCACTTCAATTCCTCCAGCCACAAGCAAGTTCATAGTAATGAAGCTCTTTCTTCATTCTGGCTGAAATCAGTGAGTGAAATGCAGGAGGAAAGAGAAAAAAATGTTCCAAAGAGAGAGGAAAAGGGCAGAGAAAAAGAGCAAAGTATGACAGCGACAGAAATAACTTTATTCCCTCATGCTGGTGCCCTTCAGCCAGGAAGTCCTCTGACGTGTCTAACTCAAATATCTCCTGCAATTCCAGCCAGTTGTATGATTTCCTGGGTCCATCCAATAAAAGCTGTAACAATTTACTGATTCAAAATACTACAACATAAAAGAACAAAAATTTAAATAGAGTTCAACAGACCTTCTTTCTGAAACCTTGGATCTGCATGAAAGCAGAGTAGAGGCAGAGAATGCACCAGGAACGAGAAAAATCTCTCCCCCTTTTCAACTAAAAAAACCATCTGGATTGCCTGTCTCCTTGCCCCAAAGCCTTCTGCTATCAATATCTGGACATGTTGATCATGCTGCTTGAATCAACAGTGATTCAGGCCTATGTGGGGGGTGAAACTAATATAGTCCTCCGTTGGGGGAACTGAGGAATCATCATGTGACATCCTCAAGCTGACCTGATTCTCAGGCTTGACCTTCTGATGGCCTGTCTTGGTTCTGGTAACTGAGGTTTTGGGAAGCCGAAGGGCACCATTCTCTCAAATCTGAACTCTGCCCATGTCTCAGCTTCCACGTTGGGGGCCTTTTCATGCCAGGCAGGTTGCTGTTGCTGTCCCAGAATGACCAACCAGATGGACTTCTAAGACCTGTTTACACTTCCTTAGTGCGTAGTTTCCTCCCTTGCCTGCTCTTGTACACACAAGCTCCCTTTCACTGGACTTGTATAATGAGCAATTCTTCCTCTATGAAGCCCCAGGGAGCTTATCAATCTCCAAATCCCACTTCTGTAGAGGCCCCCAAAGCTTGTTCTACTGGCCCCTACAGACACCCTTCTTCGCCTGCTTTGGGGGCCGCATTTCAGTGGGCTGAGTCCTCCTTGGTTGACCAAAGCACACTGGGAAGGCTACAGGTGGTCTGTTGTGCCTTCAATGGACGGCAAAGGAAAATGGCTTAGATTCATGGTGGGTCTGTGGTTTGGCTACGGCTGCTTCAACCTTCCCTTGTATCCAAATCTGTGCGGTTTGTCCACCTTGGAAGTTTGTGTTTATCTCTGGGACAAACCAAACTAACCCCTGCCTTTTCCAAAGTTCTCAAATCCTTTCAAGGCCATAGAGTGTTAGAAATGGATAAGGATATAAATTTCAGTGTCACATATCTGAGCTATATACTGACGCCTGTGGAACCTTGGCCAACAAACTTCGTTCTCAGCTCTGTCTAACATGTGGCTAGAGTCTCACAGGAATGGGGTAAAGGTTCAGAATGATTGCGTGACATTCTTATCATAGTGTCTAGCACAGAGATGCCGCGGAGGAAAAGCTGATGAATAGCTTCTGCCTTTCTGAAGTCCCCAGGGTTCCATAATTGTTCTTTGGAAGTTTTGTCATTGTTATAGAGGCAAACCTCAGAGAATGCCAAGGTAGGGAGACCTTCTCCCTTGTCAGGAATTCCACCCCCACCCTCACCCAGTCTACAGTGCTGGCTCCCCATGTCCTCTGATCCTGGGAGGCCACTCCTATGGCCCAGTGGGTGAGGACATCATTCTTGTATCAGCAAAAGCCTCATCGTACCTCACAACTCCCAGTCCCCATGCCTTCTGCTTCTTTTCTCCAAGACTATGGGAGAGCATAGAAAATACGATTTTACGAATGCTTGGAATTCAGACCCAGTATGTGACCTAAAGCATTTAGCGTCCTTTTATGCCATTCCTGAGAACTTCAATTATTGTAACCCCATCTATTATAATTGATAACCCCACAACTAACAGAAATACACTGTGTCTTCACCCAGAGAAGCTTGGAGGACCTCACGTGCAACCTAAGGCTACTTGCCCTATGTGGGAGAACACGTTTTCCTTGACAGACGTCTGGCTGTAATCTGCTTTTCAATAGGTAGTAGATGCTCTCGGGCCTTGTAACTGGGCCACAGTAACCTGTGAGGGGTCAAGATTTATATCTGAGAGGGTATGGTCACCACCACCTCTAACCACCAGTGCATGTCCAGCACCCCCTGAAGGGGCTGTGGGACTCCTGAGCCACCTGCTGTGTGTCCATAATTATGGTGTTGACTGATAGATTTCAACAAATAAATCCAATTCTGAAAGATTCTAAAAGCCACATTCAAGTGGATGAGAAGAGTACACAAATCAATTAATTGTGTCTATTTTGGTCACTTGAAGGAAAGGGACAATATTTCATCAACAGCCCTTAGGGTAGGGATGATAAGCACTGATATCTGGAATCTGAGATCACCCTGATATCTTGGAGAATGTGGAAGCTCAAACAATGAGCCACATCCTGGTCAGCTGTTTCAAAATGGCCCCAATCCTTTCCCTTTCTTTATCCATTGCCCTTTCAAGTGGAGCCCACGTCTCCACTCCTAGAATCCAGTCTGGTCCTGCAGTAAGAATGACCACACCCCAGTTCCAAGCCCAGGCCTCGAGAGGCCTTGCATTTCTCTGTGTGCTCTCTTGGAACCCTGTAACTGTCATAAGAACAAGGCCAAGCTTGTCTGCTGGAGAACAGAAGACCACAGGGACTGGGGCCAGACCATTCATGAGAGGCCATCCTAGACCAGCTCCTCCCAGACAGCCAACAGCTGACTCCAGAGACATGAGATTCCAGCCCAGAAGAGTTGCCAGTGAGCTAAATGAATGTCCATTGTTTGGTGCCACAGGGCTTTGTGTTTGTTTGTCTGCTTTTCTTACACAGTATTATTGTAGCAATACATAACAGATAAAAAAGGTAGCACCACATTACATCCCAATGAATCCAGCCATAACTACTGACCATGACCTTAAGATGTTTTTTCTCTTTTATAAGTTGCTCTTCCCATGTGTAGCTGATTGGGTCCAAGGCTACTGATTCTCTAACTATCTGTGGTCAAGGACCAGCTTTTTATTTACATATTCTTTTGTCCTATTTCTGTTTTGTTTTTACTTATTTGAAATAATTATGGATTTATAAGAAATTGCAAAAAAATCAAATAATACAGGGAGGGCCAAGATTTTTTTTCTGTTTCCCCAATCCACTGTGGATCAAATACTTTTGTAAAATCAAAAAAGAAAGAAAAGAAAAGAAAGAGAGAAAGAAAGAAAGAAAGAAAGAAAGAAAGAAAGAAAGAAAGAAAGAAAGAAAGAAAGAAAGAAAGAAGAAAGAAAGAAAGAAAAAAGAAAACAAAAGACAGAAAGAAAGACAGACATACAGAAAGAGAAATAAGTTACTGGGAAGATGAAACAAAATCTTTAAAGATATGTAAAGTACTAGTCCAAATTCTTTATGATTAGATTAAAAGGAATAGACATAAAGTTACACACATTTTTATGAAAATTTCTAAATGCTTATTTTGGGTTTGTACATATAGCTCATGTTTTGTGGCTTGGCCCCAATCCACAGACCGCTTCTAAGTAGTATTACTTTCAACTTTTCTGGAGATGAGAAATGGAAACTAAGCTTAAGTACAGTGGGAATAATTTTGGTCTCAAATGAACCTAAGGTCTTTCATGGAGGATATTTTTACAATATCTTTTACCCTAAGTGCTATAAAAGAATGCTTTTGTGGTTATCTAACCCTGGGTGATGGAAAGAAAAAACACAAAATACATTTCAGCCTTTATACAGGAATTTTCCTTACTGATTTTCTTTCTTCTCTTCATCACTAAAACAAACAACAAAAACAAAACACAAACACTGGCCAGGCGCTGTGGCTCACGCCTGTAATTCCAGCACTTTGGGAGGCTGAGGTTGGCAGATCACTTAAGCTCAGCAGTTTGAGACCAGCCTGGGCAACATGGTGAGACCCTATCTCTATAAAAAATTAAAAAATTAGCCAGGCATGATGTGTGCACCTATAGTCCCAGCTACTTAGGAGGCTGAAGTGGGAGGATCACTTGAGCTTGGGAGGTTGAGGCTGCAGTGAACCTTGATGGCACCACTGAATTCCAGCCTGGGTGACAGAGCAAGACTCTGTCTCAAAAAAAAAAAAAAAAACACACACACACAATGCAAGGCCATGCCAGCGTTGAGGTTCAGATATTCAATATGCTTGCCTCTAAGCAACATAAATCAAAATGAATGTATTACTAGCTAATATGCCCCTATGCCCCTTATGAAAGTTTTAGAGTTTTTCATTTTTTTTGTTTAAATTTCCATTGAGAGGTAGACCCTAATGTAATGCCTTCTGCCTTTCCTGGATCTTGGGGAAGTAAGCTCCCAGAGAAAAGTCCTCTGCTTCCAAGATGACTCAATGTAGAGATGAAGTAGAAACCTAGTTTTGCTCTAAAAGGCAGGAGTGGGAGAGGAACTTTAAAAGATCTGTCTGCAAACCAGGCTGCTGAGGTTGGTACAATATCCCAACTCATTAAGATGATACTCTGATATCCATGACTGCTCCCTCTGACAACTTCCCCCAGCATGGGAAAGACAGCCCACAGCCCACGCATGAGAGGCACCATCCACACCATGCATCAGGTCCCTCCTCTGGGAGAGCCTGTCAAGGACTGGGCACAACGACAGTGGCGGAAGTGAGGGCAGGTTACTTGTGCCATTTTTCTCTTTTCCTCTTTGTCCACTTACCTAATATATGGCCACCATTCCCTAAGTGTTATAGAAGAGTGTTTAATTTGGTGGGACCATGCAAAAGGATGACAGGAGGGCAGAGATCACTTGCAAATCATGGAAAGCTCACCCCATTTCCACCCCTGTGCACCGTTTTTCTGCATCTGTTCCTAGCTCTTTCCAATCCCTTCTCCAGGAAAAGGCAAATCTGATCACAGCACTATTACGTTTCCAAAGCATTTGAAGTCTTCCCGTTGATCTTAGAACAAACCTTCAAGGTCATAGTATGGTTTCTATGGTCCAGCATGGCTGAGCCCCTAAGAACATGTCATCTTCAGGCAGTCTCAAGTGCCTCACTCACTTGGGCACCTTCATATTGGTCTTTTCTCTCTCAGACTTAACAAGCTCCTTCCCATATCTGGATCTCCACCCCATCCTCAATCACACTCCTTTTCTCCTAACTTCCCATGTTTCATTTCTCAGCCTTCAACTCCCAAATTAAATTAATCCCCCGACATCAGTTCTGAGCCCTTTTGCCCCCATCCCACCACAGACACTATCGCAACTGTACAACTGTAGGCATATCATTTTGTGTGTGATTTCTGTTTAGTTTTTTTTTTTTGGAAACCATGCTCTCTAGCTCGTGTACACCTTGCTGTTATCTTGGCTTCTCTACTTGACAACTCTAGCCTTACACTTTTGATAAAAGCAGTGATGCACTGGTTGTCAATATAGTGACCACCTGCAAAACCTCTGAAATATCCTCTGTAGAGAAGCCCCAGTATGGCTGTACACCCATTGTATATGCCCTTTTACAGAGAGCCCCCGAAAGTACCTTGTTTGTCAAAAAAGAGACCTTCCAAAATGACTCAGATACCTTGCTCTTTCCTTCACCATCAGGACGATGAGGGCCAACTCTATGTCCAGATATTCCCCAGTCCTAGCTGCTTCCAACATGGAGGAACTAAAAGACAAAGTTGAACAGATATTTATTCTTTCAGCTACAACTTGAGTGGCTGCTCAATATTTAAGTCAAAGGAGAATCCCTACAGTCATGCATCAGACTTCCATTACTAGGCTTCATTTAGAATACCTGTTTATACGCACTAAGCCCTCACCCACAAACACACCTCCTTTGTCCCTCATAGTTGCAGTCCATTCAGAATATATACCATAAATGTATTTAAAATAGCGTTAATGTGGAAAGAAATGAGTATAATTTTGAATTCATACTTGCCATTTGTCATTTTGAGTTTTGAGTAAAAATTATTTTTTCAACAATTTTTAATATTAATTATTAACATGATAATATTATCACATGTGATAAAACTGGCCAGTATTCAGCAGAATGTTTTGGTCAATGTATTTTAGTGAACATTAATTTTCCATTTAAAAAATTCAGATTACATCGACTATTTCTGTATAGTCTCATGATGTCATACACGATTGAACCTGCAGCAGCATCAATCCATGAAACAGGTCAGACATCACCAAACCTACCAGGATTCTTTCATTTATTATACATCTATTAGTTAGAGGCTTAAACAGCCATTTTGTCATAGAAGAATATATTAAGAAACTGCATGTAAATATAAACAGGGATTTTCTTGTGACCTCTCCTTTTTGGAGGGCTGAGAAGGCTGCTGCTTCCTGCCATGATGGGGTAACAAAAATTGGGCTTAACTGACCATAATAAACAATCAGAAAACTAAACAAAATGTATGAATTAACTGTTTTCAGACATTAAATAACAAAAACAAAAAATAATAATTGCTGAAAGAAGATAAAATTTCTGGAGGAAATTTCTAAACTGCATTCAGGAAGGGTAACCCTAACAATATATATAATAGCCTTCATGAATCAAGGAGAGAGAGAACAGAGTTCAAGAAACATTTGACTACGGAATGTTGTAGGACAGAGTTCCAGAAAGGAGGAAACTAGCCTGGGAATCCTAAAATATTAACTTGTTGTTTACAAAAAAGTTTGCCAACCCTTGCCCTAGAAATAAAAACTGCAGTTTATAAAGTAATAGTTTTACTGGATGAAAGTAACAACACATTAGACACTGTGGAAGAAAAGATCAGTAAACATGAAGACAATAATAGAATCTACCTAAAATAAAGCATCCAGAGAAAAAGGACTGCAAATAAAATAAACAGAGCCACAGTGATTTGGGGACAATATTTAGTGGTCTAATGTACATGTAACAGGACTAGTAGAAAGAAAGGGAAAAGAGAACAAAGGATAAAATTATTTTAAAAATATAATGGCTCAAGTTTTTAAAAATTTTGTAAAAACTATAAACTCAGAAATGAAATAAGGTCAATTAATTCCACACAGAATAAACACAAAGAAAACCTCACTGAGGCATATTGTAATCAAATTGCTTAAAACTGGTGATAAAGACAAAATATTAAACAAATATTAAACACTGCTGGAGGAAAAAGAAGTCACTTTATGTAATAAGAACTAGAGCAGGGAACTATGCAAGCTTTAAATCAATAGAATATCATCTTTAAAGTACCAAAAAGAGAAAAGAAGCTACATCCAGTTAAAACAGTCCCTAAAAATGAAGACAAAATAAAATCTTTTGCAGACAAACAAAAACTGAAAGAATTTATTACCAATAAATCATTTCTATATGAAATATTGAAACAAGTTGTTTGGGCAGAAGGAAAACAATGACAGATGAAAACATAGACTTACACACACAAAAAAGAGCACTTAAAGAGGTCAATATTTTCTTTTTTCTTTTTAATTTCTTATCAGATAAATGAATGTTCAAAGCAAAAAGAAGCCAATGTATAATGGGATTTTACAGTTACGTAGGAGTGAAATGTATGATCACAACAGCACAAAGAACGGGAGGGGAAATGTAAGGACATTCATTTCATTTTTTACATTACACAAGAAATAATATTATTTCAAGGCAGTCTATGATAACTTAAGTGCATATTATAAACCCTAGAACAATCATTAATTAAAAGAAAAGTAAATAAGATATAGAGCTAATAAGCCAACTGTGGATATAAATGGAATAATAGAAAATTTATCTTTTATCCAAATAGTAGCAGAAAATGATGAAATAAATCTAAAGAACACATGAAACAAATACAAAACAAGTAGCAGGATGATAGGCTTCAAATCAATTATATCAATAATTATATTACATGTAAATGGTCTAAATGCATAAAGAAAAAGGCAAATATTATCAGACTGAATATACAAGCAATACCAAACTACGTGATGGCTACTAGAAATCTTTTAATTTCAAAAAATAGATGTGCTTTAAAAATATGTCATGCAAAAATTAACCATAAGGAAGCTGGAGATGCTGTATTAATATGAAACAAAGTAGAACAAAAGGTATTACCATGAATAAAGAATGGCATTTCAAAATAAAGGGCTACAGAATTATACATTTTCAATTCCAGCCCAATTAAAATGAATTTTCTTATGGTATTTCTATTATCAAGCATCCCAGTTGATTAAAGTTAAGCCCTGTTTCAGCTACTTTGGACTTGAATTTTTAAAAACTAGAAAGTAGACTACATACTCCTTTCCTGTTCCAATCCTACTGTCTAGTATATACAACTTTGTTTGTCACTCTTTATCTAATTCCTTTTATTTATCTAAAGTTCTCTTCAGTCCTTCTCTTTTATTCTTCAGTTGCTATTTTGATCCAAGCAGACTGATATCTTAATTTGAGTTCCGTTTTGTCTTACTTTACTTCTACCTGTGGCAGAGCCTGCAAATTGTCCACCAATATCATTTTATCCTTCTTCCTTTAATAGCAGAACTCCTGTCTTTAATCTGGGAATATTGGTACCCAGTGGAAGGCTGACTTTCGAGCCTTGCCTGGCTGTGTGGCCATGTGACAAAGCTCTGTCATTTTCTGGTTGTGCTTTAAAAGGAATCTGTATGTAAGCTTCATGCTTCTGTCCATCTTCCCACTGGCTGAGAAACACTTGTGATAAAGTGGCTGAGATTCCTTTTTTGTTTAAGCTCTATATTACTGGGTGGCTCTCTTTGTAATAGCAGCTTAGAATAAATCCTAACTAATACTGTATAGTACCTCTTTAATTTTCTTTGCCCAAGAGAGCTGATAAATTTGCATAGTAACTCAAATTTCTCCTGCAATCCCTGTATTATCCCTATTTAAAGAAAACAATGAGAAATTGCTGTTACTTTTTAAACTGGGAACAAGGACTCTGAGAAAAGAATCCAGCCCCTACTTTTACTCTTGCTAACTTTATCCATGATAGAGTCAACTTATTTCTTTAAAACACATGCAGGTGATTATTAGTCTCTAAAGAAGTGAAGACCCCCTAGAGAAAGCTGTTAATGTGACTTTCCAGTAAAAGAAAACAATAGGCATGTATAGATTCCAGTGTCAATTTGTTAGGCTCAGGATGAGCCCCCTCATCCTTCTCAACCTCTCCAGGCTGCCTCATGAAAGGGGAAGGGTGTGCCTGTTCTCCACACTATACAGGCTTTCCTAAGCCTGGCCCCATACCTAGCTTCTTCTGGGCTGCAGATTTTCTTTCCTCCCAGCTTCAGTTGCTCCTGTTTTCCTGTTTCTAACACTCTCCTTTTGTCCTCAGGAGTCATTATGGACACATAACTAACCATCAGTCTTTGTATATCAGGATTAGAATAATTAAGATCATATGAAGGGCTGGAATTTGGAACACTCAGCAAAGCTGAATTGGATTCCTACTATCAAGTTATTTGAATCCTTTCAAACAGCCAGTGGTATAGCCTGTAGAGCCTCCCAGCCCCTGCCTAACCTCTGGAAAAATCAACAAACACTACTGCAGATTAAAACCAAGATTCTCAGGAGGGACTGCTTAGCATCAACATGTTGCCTTGCTTACGTTAACCCATCTCTGCTCTGGTGCCAGGATGGGGAATAATTGCCAGGATTGTGTGGAGGCCCATCATTTTGCTTTCTCTGAAGCAGCTTTATCAGGAACAAGCCCCAGGGTGGCATTACTTAATCAATAGCAGAGATACAGAGAGAGAAAGAGAGTTCACAATAAACTGATTGCTGCATCTGGTTTCCTATGAGCAGTTACAAGACTAGTGAAAGTCCCCTAATCTCATCAAGCAACCAGACAGATTGATTTTGAGTTCATTAATAGTTGCTGGGGTGAAGGATCGAGAAAGGAAAAAGAGGAAATGAATGCATCATTGGGATCTACACCCTTAATGCAGATCAAGAAGCTCTTTCAAAAACCATTCCTGGCTAGGAGAGAGCGCTGAGCAAGGATCTGGTGCCTGGCCTGGAACCACAATTAACACCCAAGGCCACAATTAACACCAAGGACCAAGGAGTAACATCTTCCAACCAGGAAACCACATGTTTTCAATTCATCTGCAAAGCACCCAAAATATAAGTGAAAAGAAAACTCCTGTGTTATTTATGCAGATATTTTGTTTACATGATATCAAATAGCTTTCATCCAAATATTTGGCACCATTTACATTTATAGAAGTGCTTTAGCAAACTCAGAGCTACCAATCAGCCTTACCTACCAAAGGGAAAAAGAAAACAAACTGAGACTATGCCTGAAAAGAACATGAAATAACAATAAGTCAATTTGATGTTGGATGTAGGTGCTTCTAACTCAGCTAATTCAGAATTGGTAGAGGGCAGGTATATCTAGACTACATTGTCCCTCCAAGCTCTTTTTATTCCCTTCTCTGATAACCAACATGCTAATGTTGGGAAGAGCTAGCGACCCATCAAAAAGTGGATATTTTTGATACAGGTGTCTTGTTGCTTTATAGAACAGGTATATTCCTTGAAGACTGTATACAAATTGATTCAATAGTAAAATACACGGAAGTGGCCAGTTTTACTTAGAGGAATTACAATCCTCTTATGAATAGATAACTGTCTCCTAATATATCAAGTTTTTAATACTAAATTTTAAAATACTGAGCTTTCTTGCAGCAGTCACAACTGTTTCCTGTCAGTGTGAAGTGCAGTCAAAGGCAAGTAAGGTGCTTTCACACAGGCCGTTAAGACTTTTACAGCAACATTTAGCAGCGACATTTCTCTGCGCTCTTTTTCTTTTCAGTAGTCCATGGTAACTTATGAGACTCTTTTATGAGCTACACAAATATTTATTGACTATCTATTATGGGCTCAGCATTGAACTATTATTAGTGATATAATAGACACTCGTGTGGGCATGGTTTTTCACCTGCAATGACACAAGGCCGCTAATGAGCGTTGTGAAATGTGTTAGCCTCAAAAGGTATGGGCTGTTAGAACTTGGATGAGTAGGGTCTGCCCTGGGAAGGAGAGGTAAGTTATTCCAACAGAACCAACAGTGGAGTACAACCTGAGGGGAAAGAGCAAGGTGTGTTTGAGGAGCTCAAAGATGTATAGTAAGCGTTTAGGTAGAAAGGCAGAGAGCAACTGGATTTGCAGCCATGAAATGTGCAGGGGGACAGCAGCTGCAGCACTCACAGGGAATGTGGATTGATGTAGATACTCCAGAGAGGACGAGGAAGGCCCAGAAGACTTGTTCACAAAAGTCGTAACAGATGAGGTGAGAAGATATATAT
>NW_012114455.1:6765825-6788463 GCF_000951035.1 Colobus angolensis palliatus | reverse complement strand
GGCCTCCCAAAGTGCTGGGATTACAGGCGTGAGCCACTGTGCCCGGCCCAGAAGAGACCATTTTGATGGTAGACTGGAGAATCCATTGTGGGTGCAGCATGGAAAAGAAGGTTAGGATACCTGATGGAAGACGTTGCAGCCTCTGGGGAGATGCACAGTGATGAACCTGTGTGCAGCTGGCTCACATCTTTTGTGGTTCACCCCACCCACCTTGTGCTTCCTACTGCTCAGAGCCCAGTCGGGCTTCCCCAGTCCTGACCCAGCTTGGTGAATGAGCCGGGTCATCAGATCCTCCCTTTCTCCCATTTGCCAGGCTCTGTGAGGAAGGCAGTGATGTTGCTGGGCCGTTAAAAGGGTAAAGACAGTAACAACAACCATGAAACTAAACCAGGTACGTTCTAAATCTTCTGTGAAGTAGACACAATTTTTCCTTGTAGAGAGGAAAGTTTTAGATAAATAGCAAAGAATCAGTAAATAATTCAGCCTATGACCTTGATGCTTATTGATTCCTGCGGCTGTTTATCTTTCTCTAGGCTACACAGGAAAGAAAAAGCCCTCCAAAAAAAAAAAAAACAAAACAAAAAACAATTACCACTTAATTATAAAATTGCCTGGCTTCAGAGAGCCTTCTGGTTAGCTTCTGAACACTACGAGGATAATCTCTGTAAACCACCCAGCCTGACCAAAGCTTCTGTTTAAAAATTTTAAAGACAAGCTTTGTTATTCTCTGGTATGGATGAAAACATAAAAGAAAGAAACACCCAGATATTCTTCTCATTTTCAGACACGTAGTATATTCAGCCATTCAAATGACTTGAATGGCTGGTTATTTCTCACCTATGGGATTTGAATACAGGTTGATTCTAGCCACAGGGGAACCAGATATATTAAACATTTGGGGTGCATATGTGAGACGCAGTAAGCCCTTGATCCATGTCTGGGGATAGTGACAGTGACAGTTAAAGGGACATGGTAATAATTGCTGGGGTGGCTGTAGTGGCAGTGCTTCAGATTGGGCTGCGAGGGCAGAAGGAAAAGGACGTGTCGTTGTTTGTTGTTGTGTTTTTAACACAAATGATTTATCCTTCAACCTCCGTTTGGATAAAAGTTAGGATACTAAAGTCAGCTCTGGTTTCCTGGTTTCACCAGTCACTCCTTAGATGTTGGGAATTTCTCACCATGAGCGTCCACAGCCACTCTGAGCATGAGGCTTGATCATGAGCGTCCACAGCCACTCTGAGCATGAGGCTTGATCATGGCGGGGAGTTGGTGAGGAAGTCACTAACTGGTAACTGGAATGTTGCAGTCTGAATAGACACCCTGAGCCCAGCTTGGCCCCTTTTTTTTGTTTTTGATTCGGAGTCTTGTTCTGTCGCCCAGGCTGGAGTGCAGTGGTGCGATCTCAGCTCACTGCAAGCTCCGCCTCCCCAGCTTGGCCTATTTCTTTATACTTAACACTTAGCTCATGGTCGATAAAAATGCTTGGCTAGCAAACAGCCAGCCATATTAGAAAGTGGACAAAGGACTTGAGTAAACATTTCTCCAAAGAAGGTATGCAAATGGTCAATAAGCACATGAAAAAAAAAAATGTTCAACATCACTGATCGTTAGGGAAGTGCAAATTAAAACCACAAGATACCACTTTATACCCAGGAGGATGGCAACTATCAATAATAATAATAATAAACAGAAAATAAGTGTTGAGGAGGATGTATAGAAAATGACCCCTATGAACTACTGATGGGAACGTAAAATGCTATAACTGCTTGGAAAACAGTATGGAGGTTCCTCAAAAAATTAAAAATAGAATTACTATATGATCCAGCAATTTTCCTTCTGGGCATACACCTAAAACAGTTGAAAATAGGGATCCTAAGGGATATTTGTACACCCATGTTCATAGCAGCATTATTCACAACAGCCAAATGGTGAAAGCCACTGAAGTTGCGTCCTTTGACAGTTGAATGGTTAAATAAATATACCCACAATTATATATTGTTTAGTCTTAAAAAGGAAAGAAATTCTGACACACATTGCAGCATGGATGAATGTGAATACACATTACGGCATTGAGGACATTACGCTACATGATAAAAAGCCAATCACAATAAGATAACTACTGTATGAGTCCACTTACATGAGGTGCCTAAAGCAGTTGAAGTCGGAGACATGAGGTACCTAAAGCCACTGAAGTCACAGAAACAGAAAGGAGAAGAGTGATTGGTAGGAGCTGGGGAAAGAGGGAATGGGGAGTTGATAAATGGGTGATTAATGGCTTTCAGCTTTGTAAGATGAAAAGACTTCTGGAGATTGGTTACATAACAATGTGAACGTACTTAACACTATTGAACTCTACACTTAAAAATAGTTAATGTGAAAAATTTTATGTTACATATATTTCACCACAATTAAAAATAAAAAAAAAAAGCTGGAAATGAATCGTTTTCAACAAGAATATGAACAGAACCATGCAGCTCTGTCTCAGCCCTTCTTCCAAGAGCTGATTTGCTGAAAGACTTCGAACATCTAAGTGTTCTCATAGTTCCCCACTTTCTAAAATATGATGGACAATAATACCTAATTAATATCTCATTAAGGGGTTGGGATTGAGAGAAGTCATTTAGACCAAGAAAAGCATACAGCCTGTCACAGAGACCAGCCACCTGCCTCTAACTAAATCAGGAAGGAAAACTGCAGCTCACACATTCACCTCTGGTGCTGGGGGAGTGCTGGATTCCTGAGTCACCTGTTTCTGCAGGGTCCCTGATAAAATGTCCCTCTCTTAGTAATGCGCTCTCACCTTTCTTTAGCACACGCCATGCCGGCACACACATAACTGCATATCACAGGGAGGTTTGTGCCACTCTCCCATCCTGTCATTGTAGACGCTGGGGCACATACATGGGGCTGGAACCCACATCCTGTGAAGCCAAGTTCAGAGGACACACTCTGCTCTCAACCTTCCATCTTTCTTCACGACTGTTGCTCATGTCTAGAGAGCTTGCTTGCTTTCCTTCCTTCCTTTTCTTTAAATATCCACACTCTACCCATCCTCCAGACGTGATTCAACTCTTTCCTTCACTCCTGACCTCCCTGCCTTTCCCCAACTCTTGAAGCCTCTTCCAATATCATTTCAATATCCCACTCTGATCACTGCCTCCTTTATCCCTTAATCCCCTCTCCCCACACTCTGCCTCTCACTTGACAGGCTCCTTGACTTCCTTGTTGTCCTTCAAATGTAGCAGGCACATTCCAGCCTCTGGAACCAGGCCCTCAGTGATGTTTCCTCTGTATGGGATGCTTTTCCATCCAATGACCACCTGACCAAGCTCCTTCAGAAACTTCCCTGACCACTCTATGTAAAATATCAGTCCATTACCCTCACCCTTTGAACCCCTGTCCACTTCATATCAGGTAGAGATTACTGCTGTCCACCGTATGCATCACCATCTGATGTATCAAATATTTTACATATTCACTTATGGCCCATCTCTCCCCACAAGAATGCAAGCTCCATGAGGCAAAGAATTGTGTTCTACTCATTGCTGCATCAGGGTTTGGTGCTCAGTAGGTTCTCAGAAATATGTTGGAGTGGATGAATGAACTCCTACAGTTTTACACACAGTCTAGCACAGAGCTGTGTATAACTCTGTATTGTTTACAATATGTTCTGAGAAACAATAGCTCTATGGGGTGTTAATAGTGGTTATGCAGGGAAAAAAAGCTTTTTCCTTCCAACCTAATTTGGTGAAAGCCCAGCTAAAGTTAGACATGTTTTTCCTTCAAGACTCCTGAGACCCTTTCATATTATGCTTTGACATATTGATGTGGTCCCGGAGCTCTGGAGAGTAGGCACCCTGTCCAGGACTCTCCCAGCTGCATGCCCACAGTGATAATTTTGGAGGGGCATCTGCATAACACTGCTGACATGCTGTGTGGTGTTAATGACTTCTGCCTGCTGGTGAATTTCTTCCTCCTCTGCGGCCTCAAATTCTCAATTTCTTTATGGTTAAGAACAGAGTTCTGATTGGCCAAAGGCTTGTTTTGATGGTAGGACTTTAGTCTCAAAGAGGCACTCTTGGTTTTGTTTGATTCCCATTCACTCAAAGGTATTCTGCTCCACAGAAACACTGGCCATGCCCCCTCAGCACACCCCTTCCATCTGCTAATCAGGAAAACTGCTGAAAATACGGGAGACCGACACTAAGCTTAATGAAATTGAAAGCTCCAAACCAAACAGAGCCCTCGTGCCTTGCTTGCCACTACAGCACAAAGCAGGAGTTAGTGGGAAGCATGACCAAAAGCCAAGTGAGAGTCTGTTTAGGGTTTCTTCTCCACCGTTAGGAAGGAGACACCAGAGATGCATAAGAGACTCCAGGACTGAGCTATGGAGCCACACAAGTGAGAAATCCAAATGCTTACACTCAGAGTTCAGCCAGACATCCAAGCTCCCTGCCTCAGGAACCCCCGGGGGCTTGGTCCTTGCTGGGCACCCATCCCTGCTTAGCCCTTCACAGCCGTCAGCAGTGAGCCCACTAGATGGCAACCTCATGTCAGCTGTAATGAAAGAGAGGTCGAGTTCGACAGAGAGATTCTAAGCAGTTAATATTTATTGAGTGCTCACCTTGCGTCTGGCACAGTTAGAAGCTTTTTCACTCCTTATTCATTTGATCTGCATAATAGTTGTGAAATTCATATTATATCCCTGTTTTACAAATCTGAAAACTGAGACTCAGAGAGGTCACAGCAATAATTTGCTCAAGGTCACATGGCTAGTAAGTTATACAGCCCGACCTCCTTGCTGGAAGACAAGGTTTGCTATACCCAGCAGTACCTGAGAGACAGTGAGAACAGGAGCAGAGCTCGGAGAGATGCAAAATTGGCGAGGAGTGGAGTAGAGGATGGAGATGCAGAAGGCAGGTCATTCTGCTTCTCTGAACATCTACATTCTACTCTCTTGAGCCCAGATGAGAGTCCTGGAACTTGTCTCCAGAAAACAGAAGGCAAAGAGCAAAAATTGGGGGGATTGTATTAAACCCTGGTGAGAAAATCCTAACTTTGGAAAAGGAGTCAGGAAGAAGGTAGGGATATGGAGTGGAGAGTCTCTCAGTTTTCAGCTTTCTCAGATGACCCATTGACTTCTCAACGCAACACAACCCTAGGTCCAAGCATCCATCTGGAAGACTTGGTGAAGAGGAAACAACTTCTTTGGAATGAGGCCGAAATTTAGGATGGTGGCATTTATACAATCGGTAATGGTTTCATGGGTTCCTAGCATATGCTAAGGTTTTTCCAGGAACCACTGGCTAGGAAGCATTTTTGCTACTAAGGAATATGCAAAATGGCCCCCACTCTCAAGTAGCCTACAGCAGGGTTGGGGGAATGGAAGGCAAAGTCTCGAGTGAACACCTAACAACACAAGAGAAAATACAGAGAATGCGGAGATGATAAACACTAAAAGGTTTTAGCTAAGTGTGTCCAGGTGTTGCAGGAAGTTCTCACATAGGAGGTCACAGGCATTACAGCACATTCGGAAAAGTATGGGAAGCAACAGCAGGCAGTGAGTGTACCTGAAGGGCCACACAGAAAAGCCGCACAGAGACAGAGGGGAGAGGCCAGGCCACTGTGCTGGGCTTCTAATGCTAGTTTAAGACATTTGGACTTTAACCTCTAAGGGCCACAGACTTACAAACAAGAAAGTAGCAGATCAGAGAGTATATTTAATGAGTTCAAAATGATTGCAGGATGCAGACAGGATGGCCCTGGGGAGAAGAGGATTGGACGCACTCATGGAAGGGTTTGCAGGAGTCTAGTCAATATGGGTTCTTTTCTCCTGTTCAGTACTCATTTCCCCTTCTCCTAATGGGCTGACTGGGCCTGGATTTTCCTTTGGGATCCATTTCCTGTCCATCTCAAGCCCTGTGTTTTGAGAGGAGCTGATTCCACTCCCACTCTCTTTGAGAGACAGATGTGAGGCCCCCTGGTTAGGCAGAATGGTCCTCCCCACACAGAGTGGTAAACAGGCCCCATCTCAAGGTGGCCCTGTGAGAGTCAGCTCTTGTGTTTTTCCGGAACCATTGGCTAGGAAGCATGTTCTTGGGATGGAGGATGCCAGGTGGGGGTTAAAGGCCAAAGAAGCAGGTGGCCTCTTGCAATGCTGGGGAAAGAGGAATGACACTGGAACAGGGCATGGGGAGCAAGATTTACAAAGTAACGGAGCCCCTGGATTCAACCATGTCTGATATGTGCTCTGGAGAAGAACACTCAAACCAAGTAAAGAGGCTGCAGATGGTCAGACATGGTGAGGAACAGTGCTCTGATAAGGTGACACTGGCCATCTTTCCCATCTTCTCTCCTTGGGAGCTCTCTGTATAACCAGCTGGTCTATGGTGAAGTGCACTAAGGAGTGAGAGCTACGGGGGCCTGCAGCAAGAGGGAAGAGCAGAGCGCAGCCCCTGGCCAGGCATGCTCACGATGCCTGAGGGGCAGCAGGAAGGCCAGTTTGGCTGGAACTGGCTTAGCAGGAGGGAGAGTGGCAACCGGGAGTCAGGCCATGCAAAGCCTTGTCATCCTTTTAAAGGAACTGAAGACTACTCTCAGAATGGATGGAAGCCATTAGAGAGTTCTGATTTGAGGAGTGACATGATGCAACTAATGTTTGAAAGGGTCACTCTGGTCAGAGTGCTGAGAATAGATCAGACCCGACAGGACAAGGGTAGGGGGTAAGGAGATGAGCTGAAAGGCAGAAAACACCCCCCTGGGCTGCAGCCAGTATTCTCTGAGATTCTATCATTAGAAATCAGGGTCTGGAGCAGGATGATGGCTAGAAAACGAGATGGAAGGGAGGGCTGAGCAGGAATAGTGACAGAAGAGTGGGCACACAGAGGAAGAGGGCAGGGGAAAGAGTGTATGAGCTCCTGGCCAGGCTCAGGAAGGGAGTACATACTGAAGCCAGCCACCTCCTCCTTCACCTCCATTCTGCCAGCCCGGTTTCTTCTTTCTTTTCCCCACGGAGTGCTGAAAATCAGAGCGTGCTCAAACGTCCACTTGAAGGGAACCTTGGCCGTGGAAGAGGGCAGAGGCGCGTGTAAATTCCAGCTGTAAATATGAAGCCCCCGTCAGTTCTAAAGCTCAGGGATCCTCCATCGAGGTCAGGAGGCTTCTCCTGCACAGTGGAAAAGTCGGAAATTGATCTCGCTTTTAGCATTTACCAGGCATTCTCTGAGGAGGCCGCTTCGTCAGCCTCAGGGTTTGTCTTTGCGAAAGACAACTTGTTCTTCCTCCTCCCATCCCCAGCCATGCTCCTGCTGCTCCCAACTGTCCTTTGTTTCCTAGTGTTAGTTTTGAGTGTGCACATCTTTTTCCAGGCTTTCTTACTGGCACTTGGACCCTAGAACCCATCTCAGCATTTGACATACAGGGGGTGTTCAATGAATAAATATCTGTTGAATGCTGTGGAATGAATAAGTTATTGTCATTGATTGCCAACCACCTCATTCTTTAACATCACCTCACATTGCTCTGGGTCCTGAGAAGAAGCCAGATTTCAGCCCAAGGAGGTGTGTGAAAGATACTCTTAATCTTACCTCCCACAACTCCCTGCTTGAGGAAACTAGACCACATCCCCTGCTCTTCTTGACCTGTGACAAGATGCATACTTTTGTCTCAAACACTATCTAATTCAAAGGCTTTATACTAATTGCTATGGGGCTACAAAACTGTGAAACGACCCCCACCTTCTAGAAAACAGGGCTAAACAAGGCTTCCACGGACTGGCAATTAGGGGACTTGACTTCTAATCCCCATTCTGCCAATGAGCTGACTTTTGCAATCTGGGATAAGGTATTCCCATTTTGAGATCTCTGTTTTCTAACCTATATAATGAGAGTGTTGGGAGGGACAATCTCCAGGCCATTTTCAATTCAGGTATTTTATGATTAGAAATGAAGTAAAATCTGAGGCAATGAGGTACAGGAGATATCACAGCAAATGGGAGGTAGGACAATGACTTATGTAAGAGCAGAGCCTTGGAGTCAGGATGGGAATTTTAATAGCACCACCCTCATTTGGTTGTGTAAACCAAGAGTATCTGAGACAGGTTTCAATCAATTTAGAAAGTTTATTGTGCCATGGTTAAGGACGTGCCCACGACATGGTCTCAGGAGAGCCTGACAACATGTGCCCAAGGTGGTTGAGGCACAGCTCTATTTTATACATCTTAGGGAGACATAAGACATCAATCAATATATGTAAGATGTACATTGGTTCAGTCCAGAAAGGTGGGACAGCTGGAAGTTGGGAGGAGGCTTCCAGGTCATAGCTAGATAAAAGACAAATGGTTGTATTCTTTTCCATTTCTGATTAGCCTTTCACTGAACACACAATTTACAGGAATAGTCACTTATGCCTTAATCTGGCTTAGTGAAACGATAGGGCAAAGGAAGCAATCAGACAGGCATTTGTCTCCTGTGAGCAGAGGGATGACTTTGAGTCCTGTCTGTCCTTTGTCCACAAGGAATTTCCTTATGGTCAAATTGTGAGGGAGGTATGTAGCTTCCTTATCTTAGTAGCTATCCTTTTCAAAAATAGAATGGAAGGCAGGTTTGCCCTAAGCAATTCCCAGCTTGATTTTTCCCTTTGGCTTAGTGATTTTGGGGCCCTGAGATTTATTTTCCTTTCACAGTTGTTAGTAAGAGTAAATGAGTTAATGCATGTTAATATGGCAAAGTATTTAACTGTAGTAGAACCTCAATACCTTATCATATCCAATGACCAAGTCAATAGTCCATAGCAGTACTATCCAATAGAACCTTCTATGCTCCACATCTAGGCTGTCTAAACACGGTAATCACTCGCCACTTGTGGCTATTGACAGTTTCAATGACTAGTGAGACCGAGGAACTGAATTTTTAATTTTGATTAATTTAAATTATTTTAAACATAAACAGCCATATGTAGCTAGTGGCTCCTGCATCTGACAGAATAGGTTTAGACAATAACTACCAGAGATTTAAAAGGAGCGGGGAGGTGTGGTACACATCTCGATAATGGAATATTATTCAGAGCTAAAAAGAAAGGAGCTATTGGGACATGAAAAAAACCTGGAGGGATCTTAAATGTATATTACCAAGTGAAAGAAGTCAATCTAAAAAGGAGTCTGTACAATCTGTATAATGCTAACTGTATGACATTCAGGAAAAGGCAAAACTATGGAGACAGTAATAGGATCACTGTTTGCCAGGGGGTAAGGGAAGGGAAAGATGCATAGGCAGAGCACACAGGATCTTTAGTGGAACTACTCTGTATGAGACTGTAGTGGTGGATGCATGTCACTGTACATGTGTTCAGACCCATAGAATGTATAGAATCAAGAGTAAACCCCAGTGCAAATTATGGACTGGGTGACAATGATGTGCTGATGTAGCTTCATCAGTTGTAACAAATGTAACATTCTGGTGGGGGGTGTTGATAATGGAGAGGCTATGCTCATGTCGGGGCACAGGTATACGGAGACTCTCTGCACCTTCCTCTCAATTTTGCTGTGAATCTAAAAATACTCTAAAAACTAGTGTATTTAGAAGAAAAAACAGAGTCACAAGAGGATGCTTGGAAAAAGTGAGGTTTGCAGTAACCTCTCAAGAATGGACATCCATGGGATTGTGTTGGTAACAACCAGTAGCCTTCAGGAGCTATGAGTTAGCCAATGGGGTCAGAACAGAAGGTTTCCATGAAAGAGAAGTGTGAGTCAGGCTGGAAGATTCCTGAACTCAGGCTGGGGAAAACTGTGAATTCCAGGTTAAAGAGCCTAAAATGTACTCAACAACCCATTGAGTGCCTCAGATTTTCAGCTAGTACTCTGAGATATCCAAAATGTGTTTTAGAAATAGGAATGTCCTAAATAAGCAATGTTATTTGGGACATTAAGTTTTTTGAGGGTCAGATCTATGACTTCAAGTTAAATCATGTGAGCTTCCTGCTATCACACCAGGAACTCAAAAGTACTTAAAACAATTTAAATCAAATAAATAGATAGCTTTGCTCAGGATCATGCTGCTTTACAAGAATCTTCCATTACCAATGTGGTGTGTTGCCCATATTGGCTGGAAAATTACAGGCTTTTAGGGACTCCTGCTTGATGGATTTGTCTAAATGTGTCTAAAAGGAAGTGTACAATGTAGACCAAATCAGCACTGGGGGCTCGGCATTTATAACGCTTAAGTATCAAGGAAAGATTTTCATTTGTGCTCTCCTGCAGTGCGCCATCTTCAAAGGTCCCAGATTTATTATTTCATCAACAGATCGGAGAGGGGAGTTTGTATGAGATCAAACAAACACGAGTACTATGGGAAGGCTGGCAGGTGATAGTGTATAAATTGCATGATGGAAAATGTCAAAAGTTGACATCAGAGCAGTAGGAGGGTAGGGAACGCACAGAACTGAGAACAAATGATCCTGCCTTTCTGGGAGCCAATTCCTTATACAGTCCAGCTAATGCACTGCAAGAAACTCGGGGCTCAAAAACCCACTGAAAATCCACTGCAACCCATTAACTCAAAATACATCCTTTATTTTGAGTTATATATTTTATATTTGTGTTTGTTTATTTATTAAATTTTTTAAAAAGCATCTCTTCATTTCCATACCTGTTCCCATCTCATTTCCATTGTTAACTTCGCTTTCTTCCTCATCCTCTCTTTCTCTCTCTCTCTCTCTCTCTCACACACACACACACACACACACGCTTTCTTTTTAATCTTCCCTATGTGTATCCCCTTGTTTCTTTTACATCTCGTTCTTTGCATTTGCTTGTCCAATCTTTCAGGAGCCGTGCCTTGATAGCTAAAGCATCTCCAAGGTAGAAAACTATTATACCTTGCGTTAATGTTAGAGGCTTGTAGACACAGAGACTTAGATACAAGAAAGACAGTTAAAAGTCTATCCTACCAAACTCAGTGTTCCTGAACAGACACTTTGTCCTGAATCAGATTCTGTATATCTGAGGAACAGGGCAGCAGGCAGTTATGGGACATTCACTTTGTGCCAGAAAGATAGTCTGAGCTTTATGTGTATCAGCTCATTTCTGCACTGCCCCCACCACCTCCAGTAGTCACTACCAAAAGGCCATCTGAGAGTGAGACTTTCTTTTCTTAATTTATTTTAATTTTATTCTGTGTTATTTTTATGGGTACACAGTAGATGTGTATATTTATGGGGTACATGAGGTCACTTTCATTACTTAAAACTAGAGTAATATTTCTTTATTGATAGAAATAAATATTTCTTTTCTCCTCTATTAAAATGCAAGTGCCAGCCCGGCGTGGTGGCTCACGCCTGTAATCCCAGCACTTTGGGAGGCCGAGGTGGGCAGGTCACGAGGTCAAGAGATCCAGACCATCCTGGTCAACATGGTGAAACCCCATCTCTACTAAAAATACAAAAATCAGCTGGGCATGGTGGTGCACTCCTGTCGTCCCAGCTAGTTGGGAGGCTAAGGTAGGAGGATCGCTTGAACCCAGAGGCAGAGGTTGCAGTGAGCCAAGATCATGCCACTGTACTCCTGGCGACAGGGGGAGACTCCGTCTCAAGAAAAAAGAAAGAAAAAAAGCAAGTGCCATCACATCTGAACCCTCCACTGCACTGTGAAGTCGGCACTACTAAGAGCTGCATTTCCCGGATGGAGACAACGTGAGAGTGCAGAGCTAAGGGACTTCATCAGGATCCTTCAGCTACCAAGGTGCATAGCAGAGATGGGAACCCAGGCACACACGTTTTACTCCAGAGTCAGTGTTCTTAACCACAGCACTTGGCCTTCTTCATGGCAGCGAGACATGGATTCTAAGATTAGACTTTTATCTCCAACAAGAGGCATGCTTGAATGTGGCTTCCACAAAAAAACTAAAATAGTCTGAGGATCCCAAATTATGTCTGTATTCTCTCCTTTCCTAGTGAGGAAAGCTAGAGAGCAGCAACAAATTCTAAACCCCCATAAAAGCATGGACTCTCACAATTTCTCAGAGTACAAGTTTTTAGTATTATGTACAGTTGCTGGCATGACATGGAGTTTCATCAACAATCTGTTTATTTTTGCTCCCATGTTTCTATGACGCTCCAAGCCTCTCCGAGAATAAGTAGCTGGTATGCTACCAGAATCCAATAAATGTCACTTTACTTTATTTCTCAAAATCAGACTTAATCTGCTCTAAGCTCCCAGCTACCAATCTCAATAATTCGAGGCCTCTACTCTGTCCTTCCATAGAATCAAATGATCGTCCTGATATTTATTTTTTCCATTTCTGCAGCCATCTGCAGATATCTCTGCCCAGCACTGGCCCTTGGTACTTGTCATCTGCTGTCCATCTCTCTGGCAGTCTGCTTTGGGCATACTTGTCTATGTTCTTCCCCTCAGTCTGTCTTGTGGAATCTGGCCTTGCACCTGGGGATGCTGAAGAACGGGTCTCTCCCTCAACTGTCTCTGGGAAAGCTCCAATTCTGTCTCTGAATGTAGAGTTTTTGCTTCTGCAATGCAAACAATACTATCTAATCCTTCCTCTTCAGGGACAATGCAACACCATCTTCCCCAAAAAGACCTTACAAACATTATCCTGCCCCTTCTCCCTGGACTTAAATGGGGAAAGGAGATACTAAATTCAGTTACTTTTTTTTTTCAATGAACACAGCCCATTACCTATCGTGTGTGTTTTAGATTCATTTGTGCTACTATAAAGTTTTTATTAATTCCCTTCACATCCTGACCATTTGGACTGCCAAGTTGGTACTACATTTGGCTGACAAATGGATTTACTGTAGCCAAGAGAGAAGAAAACTCCTTTCCTTCTGCAGATGACATCAGACACATGATTTCTTCCAGGATCCCACAACACAGGACACTTCCCCTAGGCTGTTAGCAGCACCCCCGATAACCCTCACTGAAAGCGGGGTCCATGGGCATTGGGCCCAGAGGCAGTGCCCATGCCACCGTCTCTAGCTCAGTGCTCACTGCTGCTATGCACGCTGACACAACTCACAAGTTATTAACAGCTGAACAGAATTCCGAACCTTCTGTTCCTAACACATTCCTAACACCCTTCATAATCCACAGTTGTTATCAAAAGACATTTGCAGCTGTGAAGAAAGGTGGGTGGGCAGACAAAATAAATTAATAAATGAAGAGTTTCCATGTAGCATGCTCAGCTCGGCACAGACTGAAATCTTACCATGACCTATCTCAGGATAAGGCAACCTAATCGGTTTTCTTTTCATTCCCTGCCCTCATGCAGAAGAACCTGCTACTGATGTCAGTCAGATAGTAGGTCCACAATTATGAAGCACCTACTGCATGCAAGGAAACATCTTGCTGTTAGGAAAGAGACGAATAGCCAACCAGGAAGACAAAGACCTCGTGGTATGATTGAAACCCACTATCAACAACTCTCAATCATTTTGAACCTGTAAAGTAACACATAAATGATGAACAATGTACATGTATCAGAGGCAAACTTCAAAACCAGCAAAGGTGGAAGATGCTCCCTTTTCCTTTAATCCTGACATTCACTGTGCTTTCCAACTTCAGTCCCTCTGGCTTTTAAACACCTGAATGGTGGAAGAGGCTGAACATGGAGACTTAATTGATGAACACTCCACTGAAGGGTAATAAAAATAGCTAATCCTCCCCAAATAGTTTACCAGTTCTGAAGATCTGATTGACAGGGTTTTCAATAGATTTTAAAATCTGAATATTATCTAAGTTAGGGTGTCAAAAGAAGAAGGAAAATGATTGGGCTAAACAACCAATAATGAATGAATACAGCCAGCTAACCGGCCATCTTGCAAACATTGATTGAATATCTCTTCCATCTCGTTTATGTCAGGCATGTGCTAGGCACTGAGGATAAAATGATGATACATTCCCTGCTCCGGAGAGGCTCATAGGCTAGTGAAGGAGTAATTTTCCTGTGGTAGGACATGGGATCTCACTGTGGCTTGCATGGGGTGCTGTGGAAGGCAAATGGAGTGGACAAGAGAAGAGTGAGTTAGGGAAACTGTCTGGAAGGAAGAGATCCTTGCTAAGCTTTCAAGGACAAGAAGGAGTTAGCCAGACGGAGAAAAATGAGAAAATTATTCCAAGCAGAGTGTACAGCAGGTGCAAAGGTTTATAAAGGAATGAGGAAACCAAACGCATTTGGATAATTTCCATTAGTTCTGTGTGATTGAAATATAAGCTTGATGTGGGAGTAGCAAGGAGTAGGGCTAACTCACATTAAGGAAAGTCTTGTGAGTCATGCCAAGGAATGTGAAATTTATCTCGAGGTTTGAGAGGGAGCCTTTAGAGCATGGAAAAGGGAAAGGCATGGGTGGATTTATAATATGGGAAGCCAGTCTCACATAAATGTGAAGGGCAAAGATTGGAGAAATGGATAGGCTGGAGACTGGAGTCAGGGAGACCTATTTAGGAACCATTCAAAATTTTCTGGCAGAAATAGATAAAGCCCTCAACTGGTAAATAAAAATACATATCAATGATGACCACTTAGAAACATTTCAATTCTTATGCACTGTCTCCTCCATTGAGAATACTACTAGTGGTACTAATTCTGCTGTAATGATAGCATTTCTACAAAGATTATCATAGTGAGTTATCTGGAAACCTAATGAACGCACACAGTATTTTTATTTCTAATGTTTCTAATACCAGGAAGGAGGGATGCCCCATTGTGCTTTTGCTTACAAAGTCTCCTACTTCAGTATTATTCTGATTGAAGTGGGGGCTGGGAGGAAAGGGCATTTCCAGTTTGGGTCTAGTGAATTTATTCATAGTGAGATATGAATCAGCTTAATGGATCATCCCTTCCAAGTTCTTCCCTCTCCCATCCCCTAACCTACCCCAGCAGACTAAGGTTTAACTTAAAGCTAAAATATAGACTCTCTAATCATAGACTATCTGCTGTGGTTGAAGTTAAGATGAGGGAAGAGGCCGGGCGCAGTGGCTCACACCAGTAATCCCAGCACTTTGGGAGGCCGAGGCGGGCAGATCATGAGGTCAAGAGATCAAGACTATCCTGGCCGACATGGTGAAACCCTGTCTCTACTAAAAATACAAAACTTAGCTGGGCATGGTGGCACGCACCCACAGTCCCAGCTACTTAGGAGACTGAGGCAGGAGAATTGCTTGAACCCGGGAGTCAGAGGTTGCAGTGAGCCGAGATCACGCCACTGTACTCCAACCTGGTGACAAGAGCGAGATTGTGTCTTAAAAATAAAATTAAATTAAAAAAGAGGAAAAGGAGGCCTTCCATATATTCCTGAAGTCACAGCCAAGGTCAAACTGGACCCAGAAGGGCTTCCCCGTTAGTGACTGTGATGTAGAGGACAGATCAGTCAGGGATAGTGGAACAGACTCTGCTCCACTGGAGAGGCCCATAGCAGAAAGACTCTAGGCCTTGGAATCAGGTAGACTTGGAAACTAGTCCCAGGCTGGTTTCTTCTCTGTCAAATAGAAGGGAAAAGTCCGCCTGCAGTGAGAATTGAGCCAGATATTGCATGTCAAGTCCCAGAGCAGAGTATACTCTGTTCCGGGTTCCTCAACCAGGGGTAATTCCTCCCCAGCAGGGGACATTTGACTTTGGGGGACATCTGGAGGCATTTTTGGTTGCTACACCTGGTGACAGGGAACTACCAGCATCTGGTAGGTAGAGACTTTGGACGCTGCTAAACATCCACCAGTGCTCAGGACCTACAATAAAGAATGATCCGGCCCCAAATTTCCAAAGTGCTGTGGTTGGGAAACTCGTCTAGTCCAGCAAACATATATATATATATATATATACACACACACACACACACACGTATATATATATATATACACACACATATATACACACACATATATACATATATACACACGTATATATACACACACATATATACATATGTATACACATATATACACACACATATATACATATATACACACATATATACATATATATACACACACATATATATACACACATATATATACATATATACACACATATATATACACACACATATATATACACACACATATATACATATATATACACATATATACACACACACACATATATATATATATATTTTAGTTCCTCACTCCCACTACCCTATGATCCCCCAGAATACATATCGAAAGGAATATTTTGAAGCAGAGCTATCCAGCCCCAGGACAGCCACTGGCTGCTGGCTGGAGGGATTAAGCTCCCTAATTCCCGCAGCTGCCTTCTCCATCAGGAGTAGAATGGCTGGTTTGCAAGGAGCTGGCTCATTCGGGCTCTAAGCTGTTTATTTTCCCCTTTACTGTATTTTTTAGTGAATTTTATTTTCCACCAAATAAAGCAAGAAGTCTGACAGTTTGCAAGGCTCACCCCTTCTCTGTGCTTTTTGGTCCACCCCAGCCGCCACTCTTGTCATTTCCTGGCTCCATTCCTTCACTGTACTGTGGCCTAAGCCTGAAGAGCAGTATTAACTGACCACGGAGCTGGTGTGTATTCTCAGCAAGTGTTCCCAGGCAGCACTGAGGATTCATGTTCATGTCTCCCAGTCAGCCTGTGGAATGGGCTGTTCTGAATAGGAGTCTGCTCTGCAGATTGCATTCAAGCCCCTCCCTGGCCTTCCTTCTCCATACACACTCAGATTGGCACCAGGAAGCTCCACACCATTCTGAGCCAGGCATCCTCCAATTGATGCTCCCTTCCACGCAAAATGAGGGCAAACATTTGAGAGAGAAGAAAGAAAACAACATGTTTTCTTTTCTATGTTCTTTACCCATATATATGCATGGACCCAGCACCACACACATCATGCACACACTCGCTCGGAGCCATGTGCCCACAAAAGCAGAAAGGATGCTCAGAAGCGAGGCCAGCGCTGACAGAAGCCTGGCTTCCAGCCAGGAGGGCCACCAAGGACTGATTATTTGCTGCCTGCTGCCTGCAGGAGGAGGCTGGGAGCTCATGCCATCTCCCTCCAGGATATGAAACCCCTGGATGCCCCTTCTGTACAATCTGCTGTGCAGCCTGCATTTCCAACCCTTCCCAATCTAGTCCTCAAATCAAGCGAATGTGGTGATGGACACTGATCAGAGTCCCTAATTATTATCAGCTCAAGATTTTCCGGTCTAAGACCTCCCACCCCCATGTCCAAGGGCTGGCGAAATCATCTGGTGACAACGCAAAAAAACTTCAGGAGACAATGAGGGACGAGAACATGGAAATCACACATAATGGTCTATGGATCCCTCCCTCCCCTTTCTCTGGAGCTTGTTACTCCTTTGGGGGCGTGGGGGTGGGGAGACTTGTCTCTCTGTCTCTCTCCCAGGTTCCAGGACTTGCCCAAAGGGAGCCCAACCTGATTAGACCTCAGCGAAAGGAACAACTCACAGGCCCAAGTAAACGGAGGAAACTTGATTCCCAAAGTACCAACCTTTCTTGCCGGAAGTCACTTTGGCTAACACCTTATTTCTTCATCTTTCATTTTAAGTTACTGGTATATATTTTTCTGTGCTAGCAGCCTGATGGAAGCCAATCCTCGAAGGGCCTCAAATTCATCTCCACCCACTGTGCCCTCCGTGATGTCAAGGGTGGAGGGGCAGGTTTCTCCTGAAGGACCATCTCTGCCTGTCACCAGCCTGTCCTGACGACATCATGGCCTGGTCCAGCAGCCTGGCCCACTGAACGCTAAGCCCACCATGGAGCTGCCGTGCAGCTCAACAGCTCTGAGAAGTTGCCATGGGAGGTGAGTCAGGGCCCAGCCCGGGGACTCAGGCAGGGCTTTCTGGGAGAAGTTATGTCAGAGGACAAGAGTTTAAGGTTGATTGGAAGTTGTCCAGGAAACAAGGGGATTGGGAGAGGAGAGCTGTTGTCTGATAAAGGTGAGAGGACACGGAAGGGCATGGGCCTGCTGGGATTGGTAAGTGATTCCATGAAGGGAACAGAACAGAGAGGCTGGCTAGTGAGGAAGCAGGCTGGGGAGACAGGTGGCTGGGTCTGAGGCCACCCAGGACCCTACTAAGACTTGTGGCCTCAAATGTGCAGACATGCAGAGGCCCTGAGGGTTTGAGTTCGGAAGTGAAATGATGACATGCACTTCCTGGCAAGCTCCCTCTGGCTACTGTGGGTGAGGGTGTGCAGGGAGAGGAATGAGGCCCTGCTCTGTTTCAACATGACATCTCAATGTCTCTCAGATTTATTGGTAATACATGGAGCTAGTGTCTGGGAATTGCAGGCCACCAATTTAGATGCATAAGATTGATAGCTTTTTTGAAACTCGCTTTAATTGTAAGTGTTTTGTCTGATCAAGTTGTTAGAAAACTTTAACCACAGATTTTGAGGCGATGCTGCCCCACAGATTCAGCCAAGGATTGGGACGTGCTCCAGCAATTCCAGGCAATAGGGGGACCGTCTCCCACTCAGGGAACCCTGCATGCCATAGTGCTGACCAGTGCTTCTGACTTATTGTTTTTTTTTTTTTTTTTTTTTGAGACGGAGTCTTACCCCGTCACCCAGGCTGGAGTGCAGTGGCCGGATCTCAGCTCACTGCAAGCTCCGCCTCCCGGGTTTAGGCCCTTCTCCTGCCTCAGCCTCCCTAGTAGCTGGGACTACAGGCGCCCGCCACCTCGCCCGGCTAGTTTTTTTTTTTTTTTAGTAGAGACGGGGTTTCACCATGTTAGCCAGGATGGTCTCGATCTCCTGACCTCGTGATCCGCCCGTCTCGGCCTCCCAAAGTGCTGGGATTACAGGCTTGAGCCACCGCGCCCAGCCGACTTATTGTTTTAAGGAGGAAAGAAAGTGGATAAATAGAAAAGGGGAGAAATCATCGTTACTAGCTAAAGTTAGTTACTCCACCACAATGGCCATTTAAAAAACTAAAGAATACACACATGGAGGGAAGAGACACCAGTACTTCATGTAAGAAATTATGAGAGCCTGAATGAACTAAGAGAGATGGGGGAGTAAGACAGGAGGATGGACTCCAGATTCAAGAAAAATGTAAGATGCTCAAAAAATTAAAAATAGAACCACCATATGATCCAGCAATCCCACTTCTGGGTATTTATCCAAAATAATTGAAAGCAGGATCTCAAAAATTATCTATTCACCCATGTTCATTGCAGCACTATTCACATGAGCCAAGACACAGAAACAACCAAATGTCCATGGACAGGCGGACGGATAAAGAACATTGACCTGGAACATTATTCGGCCTTTAAAAAGTAGGAAATCCTGCCATATGTGACAACATGAATGAACGCAGAAGATAATGTGTTAAAGGAAATAAGCGAGACACAGAAAGACAAATATTACATGATCTCACTTCTATGCAGTATCTAAAGTAGTCACATTCATGGAATCAAAGAGCAGAATGGCAGTCGCCAAGCGATGTGGGGAGGAAAGAAGAATTCGCTGTTCCCTGTGTGTAAGGTTTTGGTCCTACAAGACGAATAAGTTCTAGAAATCTGCCGTATGGCATCGTCCTTAGAGTTAACAACATGTGGCACACTTAAAACATTTTTATGAGAGTAGAACTCATATTTTTTGTATCACGACCAAAAAAAATAAAAAAGAATAAATATTCCAGATACAGCTCTTGAAGAAAGCAGTTGTGGGACTAATAATTCTTATTAAAGTTGTCTAAAAACTGGAGAGAAAAAGTAAGAGCTGTTGACTGAGGAGACGTGGAAGGGAAGACAGGAGGACACTGGGCTTCTGGACAAGGCGCTAGGCAATGGCAGCCCCACTCAGGAGCAGGAATATGGGGTGCTGGGGTGCAGAGATCCCCTGTGGCATGGAGTGCCACGTGCCAGGGCCATCCCTGATGATGGTGTCCCCAGCAGCTGAGCCGCGCTGGGAGCCTGCACCCCATGACTGCTGCTCAGTGCTGGAGATGCCAAACCTGGCATCCCCAGGGCAACTCAACTCCTAGGCCCAGCAGCAACCCAGGCCATACCTTCAGGGTGTCTTTGCTGGCCTCTCCACCTCAGGGTCCCTGGGCGTATTCTTGAAGACTGACTGCATCACGTTATCTCCTTCACATGCTTCATGTACATGCCGACGCATTTGCTCTACATGTAAAGATTGTTCTCCTTTAGCCTGGAGGCTCCATAACAGCAGAGCTGTTCTGTCCTCTGCATATCACAGGGGCCACCCCAGTGTAGGAGACTGGGATGAAGACACGCTGGGAAAAGTGCTGGGTGTGGCCCTATCAGCTAGAGGGTCTTAATCAAGGTCCAGGCCTCCTTAACCACCATGCCCTGTTTGTAAATGAGGAACTGATACACGTTCCAGCCAGCTCCAGAGGCTGATGATCAAAGGACATAATGTATGGAAGAGTGTTCTTCCAATGGAAGATATGCTGTTCAAATGGAAATTATGAAGGTGCCTTTCCATGACACATTCTGTTTGTCTCCCACTGTTTCTTCTCCTAGCAACCCTTCACCCTGTAAAGCAAAGCTTAGAAAACCATCTTGGGAAAGGGGGATTGTGGGTGGAAATGTTTGGGGCCATGGAGGGGGATTGGGAAGGAAAAATCAGGATCCTGCTTTCAGGAATGCATGATGCTCATCCTCTGAAGAGCTGCCTTAGAACCCTCAAATTGGCACGCACAGCCAGAAGTCCCAGGTCCTGGACTGAGACCTTCACTGGGCAAAAGATTTTTTTTTTTTTCATTTTTCTTGTTGACTCTTGGCAATGTGGCAGAAATGGCACTTGCTCATCCCCAATCCAACCCCAGCAAAACACAGCTTTCATTGCTTGATAGTGTACATGTACAGCCCAAGCAGAGGCACAAAAATCAATGTGTATTGATTCCTAAGCTAGGAATTCATAAACTTCTTTAAGGTCATGGATTGATTTTTTACTTTCAGTAAAAAACTATGAGACTCCAGACCATTCCCTTCATTTCTGCCGCCTTTCTCATCTGCAGGGCCACATGCTCTCTCTCACCTGCGTGTGCTCTGCCTCTCCTTCCCCAGTACCACCAGGAGGGAGAAGCACTTAGAGGGGGAGAGAGAAATGCTAAACACTCCTCCTGCCACATCAAAGCTTCTGCGCATTGGCTTAATCCCCTGGATTAATCAAATAATGGAACAAATGGATTTGAAGGATGACACCACAAAAATGAGCAGTGATTGGAACAGACTCATCAGCATGTGCCAGGTCAAAACTGGGCAGCAAGGGGCTTGAAAGCAGAGCAAAGGCCTGGGATAGATCCGTGCCCATCCCAACACTGATTCTGCCCATGGCTCCAGGTGTCCAGTGGAAAGTACACTTGAGCCAACATCCAAAGGTGGGGGGGCAGGCTGTGTGATCAGGGGAGCCTCCTACTCAGGGGACCTTGGGTTTAGGCACACCTGAAAAACCTAGAAAATATGCACCTCATGAAAGTGGCTATGAGGACCAAATATGATGATAGATGTAAAAGCATGCTTTACACGTTATCAGCTGAGTACAAGATAACTACTACTCTAAGGTCCTCAATATTCCTTATATTTAGAATCAAACTGTTTCAAGGAAATTCATGAATGATATGCTGATGGGGTCACCATGGGTTCTTTCCTTCTTTCCTTTCTTTTTCAAAACAAAATCGTATTGTGATAAGAAAATAATGTGAGATGTATCCTCTGAACTGAACAGATGTTTTAAGTGGAGAATACATCGTGGTTATCTGTAAGCATGTTGTCGCACAGCAGACCTCTAGAACTTACTCATCTTGCATAACTAACATTTATACCCCCACCCCACAGCCACCATTCTATTCTTGCTTCTAGGATTAGGACTATTTTAGATGCCTCTATGGAATCACAAAAGCACCACATGTTTCAGCAACCCCACTTATGCCTGTTTCCCCAACAGAGTTGAGACCAGGATCTGAAAGAGTTATCTGTACCGCCATGGTCATGGCAGCACTACTCACAACAGCTGAGATGTGGAGACAACCTAAGGGGCCAGCAACACATGAATGCGTTTTAAAATGCAGTGTATGCATACAATAGAATATCATTCAGCCTTAAAAAAGAAGGAATCCTGCCACATGTGACAACATGAATGAACATGTTGGAGGACACCGTGCTTACTGACAGAAGTCAGGCACAGAAAGGCAAATCCTTCTTTTTTCTTTTTTTAGTTGATACTGTCTTCGAGTCTGTCAAGCATGAACTCTGCAGCCAAGTGCCCCTGTGGTCGCTTCCCAGCCTCGCTGCCTGTGAGCTGTTTCCTGGCTGTCTCCCCTTCCTCAGCTCCATTCCCTTGTCCATAAAATGGGGTAACAGCATCCAGCACATGCAGGCATGGAGAGGATTTGAAGCAGGATAATGAGGCTGGGCCTTCATCCTTGCTCCATCTCAGGAGACCTGGGTGCAGCCGGCTGCGGGGCTCCGTGGCACCCGAGCTGGGGACCTGGGTACAGCCGGCTGCGGGGCTCCGTGGCACCCGAGCTGGGGAGCCAGGCTTCCCTTGGCGTCCCTCGGGCCTGCGGCCAGGCCCTTGCCCCTTGCTAGCTGGCGGCCCTACCGGGCAGCTTCGGGACAGGCATGGTCATGGGTTCTGCGGCTCCCGGTGAGCCAGGGGTTGGAGGCTCTGGTCTCAGCTGCTGTGAGCCACATGGTTT